>NC_135392.1:6330000-6630000 GCF_051989625.1 Stigmatopora argus | reverse complement strand
TAAACAACAGAGAAAGTCAGTTCGCTCAACAAAAACAATTTATCCAAAAATATGGGCCAAGTTTGTATGCAGTTATTATTCAGGTTAGATTAACATTAAAAAAGAAACCAAAACAAAAAACTAAAACATTCAGAATAGTCCATTCACAATCGCGCACAGAGTTGTAAACAAAACTGACTGCGCAGCACAGACAACATCAACAAGCACAGAGATTACGTTGAGTAAAATCCAGTCATTTTTCCCCAAATAAAAATTTGTGTATTCCTGGTCATTTCCATCATCAATTTAATTTAAATGAGAAACCAGTTTGCTCAAGAGAAAGTTCACGTGTACTTGAGATGGGCCGATTACTTGGAAAAATGAGTTAGCTAGGGGTAGACTGGAACATAGATACGATGAAATAATTTTGTGATTTATTTAAATATTTATGTTCATCCTGAAAAAAAAAATATTACATATTCATAAAGTTATTATGTTGAAAAGCCATCACTGGGCCCACCGTTGATTAAATCATTATTCTACCTTTTTTCGGTTCCTTGTAATGTTTTCGCTATGGATTTGCTGGTGACAAATTTCTCAAAAATAATGATGACCAGATTTCCTTGAGGTTTGTCGTCATTTTGGAAAATTAGGAATGCATTGCAATACCTCATCGACCCAAAAGACCCCCCAGTCTGCTTCTCATCCTCCAAAAATCAGGATGCGTATGAATCAAACTAAAAGATATATCGTTTAATTTTATAAATCAGGCTATCTAAGAACATGCAGTTGAGTTGATTCACGCTTTCCGTCGGTCAGCATGGAGGCCACCCACTGAGAGGTCACTTAGCCGGGGGGTGATAAGGTCAATGCGGGTCAGAGCTCACCACTGAGAATGGTATTGAAAGAATCATATTCTACCACATTGGCGCCATCACATTTTTGTCTCTTTGTATCCTCAACATGATTGAATATGAAAATGTCAACACTTGTGGGATGTTTGCCAAGCACAGCAGCTCAAAATGTTGTGGGCAGTTACATTACAGATGATAATCCTGATGAACATCCCATGCTTGATCTGTGTAGGGAGAAACCTATCGCCTTGTTTTCCCTGGGGATTAGCATAAGCCTGTGTGTGTATTTGCACTATACTGACCAGGCAAACTAAGTGTGTGGCACGCAATGAATAAGAGAACCAAAGAATCTCTGTGAGAAACACAGGACAGGATATTCCTGTTTATGAATATGGAAAGATTGCCCAAAGCCAATGGGAATGTTTGAAGTGGAAGGATCAATCGAAGGATTTCTCTTGACCTGACCCCATTCGACCTTGTGACCTCTAAAACTGCACTCTGATGTAGAAGAGCTTTCAACTGGAGCTACTGCTCTTTTAGTTTGAACAACACAAGTGGCTTTCATTTCTCCTGAACGTACTCACTGGACAATTCATTACGGGGCTTTGCAAAAGCATTCCTTTACATTTTTTGAAGCTTTTATGATGGATTTGATGGCGCTCCTGGGGTTCATCAAACATTTGGATTCGGGTTTTTTTAACCCAATCCTGGCTTATGCTTCTCAACATCTGTCGAAATTGTTAAGCGAGTTCTTTTGTGTACAGTTGTGTATCTTGCTTTCATGTTGACCCCTCAGGGGCTTTTCAGAAAATGGATGTATTCACTGTAAGATGATGTAACATTTAGATTGCATGGTGGATTTTATTTAATTGAATGGCTTTTGACAATAATTGGTTGCTTTCAATGTTTTAAAGGACTTCACAACAAAGGGAAAAATGTATAGTATTTTGCTTTTTTTGTTCTGTGCTGCACAAGTTTGATGTGCTGTCATAAATACATACATAAATATTTTTTAAAACACTGTAATAAAATTATTATTTTAAATTATTCATTTTCTGAAACGTTTAACCTCACAAGGGTCAAGGGGGTGCTGTAGCCTATCCCAGCTAACTACGAGAACCAGGTTGGGCACACCCTGAATTGATCGCCGGCCAATCGCAGCGCACAAGGAGACAGACAACCATTCCTACATGTTTTTGGGATGTGGCAGGAATCCAGGGTACCCAGACAAAACCCACGCAAGCCCTGGAAAACATGCACACAATGAAGACCGACCTGGATTGAACCCTCGACCCCAGAACCGTGAGGCCGATATGCTAGCCACTTGTTCAGGAGGCTTCCATTTAAAAAAATAATATAAATTAAAACAAATTCTCTGCCATCGGGCACCAATTGAGGGTTCCCATGGTTGGCTGGGATTGGCTCCGGCACCCCCCACCCCATCCCCGGGGACCCTTGTGATGATACGTTTTACAGAAAATGAATGAATAAAACAATTTGTAAAAAAAAAGTGGGAGAAAAGAAAAATAATCAAATACTAAGTCAATTTATATTTCATATACAGTTACGGATTTGCAGCGCCGCCAAGTGGAAAACTTGTGAATCACAGTTATGAAATGGTTTGTCTTGCATTGGAGCGTTGAGCCACTAGATGACAGCATTTAAACAATCTAACTGGCCTGCAAAAAGTGGATTTATATACAATTAAGTGCAATCCTTCCAGTGCAGGTTGTGGGGAAAAAAATTGGATTAAGTCAATAACAATTATTGCAGACCCTCTCGTGTGTTGTAAATGTAATAGTTTATGGTTTCTTGAAATCTGTGCGTGCAAGGAGAGAAGGAAAAGTTGGGCAGGAATTGAATTAACCTAATTACCCGCAAACTGGTGGATGTTTGGATGTGCATAATCAGGCTAATGAGGGTACCTGGGGACGATATGCAATCAAAAGTGTGCATCCAAGCAGGGTTCATATCATTGTGATTATGTTCTGTGAAAAGACACGTAGAGAGGATTAATCAAGGAAATCTGCCTGATTAAATCTTCAAAGTGAGAACTGAGAAGCTCGGTTTAATCGGAAGGAGGGATGTAATGTGTCCTTTTATCCTGGAGGTGCACATGGATGAAAGCACTGTGGGCAAAAACTACAAGAAACGAACGATGAAAAAATAAAAATAAAATGAGGGGGAAAAAAACTGAAACAAAGCCTAGACTGGCATAATTTGAAAGATATTTTGGAATCATCAGGATGCCAGATTGATTTAAAATAAAAAGATGTGTTCAAGTATGATGCCCATGAATACAAATACAAATGTTGCACTTGTTTTTTGTTGCCTTTACAGTAATTTACAAAGAGATTTAAATGGGGCTCTGCAGGGGGCATTTTACTTAGTATTTTCTTGTAACCACTGAGCTCACACACAATTGTGGAAAATTTAGAGTTGGTTCATTTAACCTAACGATTATTTTTGCGTATTTATACAGTGCTGCCCTAGAACCTAGAATTCATGACCTGATATAAATGCACAAGAATCGATGAAAAAAAGAACAGGTTGTCTTAATTTAAGGAGACGAGCTCAGTATTGCAGACAAAAATCTCATGTTTTAACTATAAAATAGAACCAATTTCAATATATTTGCTCAAATGGTTATTTTAGTGATTAAATAGGATATGTAAATATATTATACTATTTATTGTTGTTGTTTTTAATAGTGCATTACTGTGCAGGACTAAAACACACGGCCTCAAGAAACCTTCTGCGAATGTGTAGTGCTTAGCATGCCTAAAATTCACAAATGATGTCAATTGAGCATCCTGAAAAATGTATCAGTCTCAGGGTCCTTAGTGCAGCTTTCCAGCTTGAATGAGCTGTTCTGCAAGTTCAAAAGGCTCTTCCACACACATGGAGCAGAATGTACGAGTGTATCAATGCTGATGAGCCATAAATAGATCAGAGAGGAGAATGCGACTTCCTGCACTGCTCGGCCAGATGTGACGCTGAGCCATCTTGTAAAAGTTTTATTGCGCCGGGGAGAAAGATTAGCTTTTGAGACAAGAGTGCGCCTCTCTCACTGAGCGAGGAGGGCTGGGGGTTCCGTGTGGAAGGGCTGCCTGAATACAAGTGTTTGCATGAAAGAGTATCCCCCTGCTGAAACGTGCTCACTGCTCTACTTTGTTGCCCTTGCCGCCGTCCCCTAGTCTAACCCTTCCTAGGCATGGCGACAGAAGGTGCTCGTGTGTCATGCAAATGAAATAAAAATAAACCTGTGTTCAAACAACACCGTGAGAAAATTGGGTCATTTTGCTCCAGCTTCCTCGCATACTTTTAGAGTGGGTACACTTGGCAGAAGACATAGTTTCAGTCAGTATTTGTTTCATTATTAGCAGCATCACGGAGAGATAGAGAGTTTTTGAAAGGTTTAGTGGGCTGAAGAAAAAAACTAAATTCATAATCGTGCCATTATTGATTAATTTCCATTTTGGGAAGAGGGGGGAGCTCCAACCAAACTGATGCCATTTTTTTTCCCTATTGCTAATTTTCTAATGGAGACAAAACTCATCTGCACTCTAGAATAAACGCTTCATAACCTGCTCTGTTTTTGGAATGTGTATTCACGAATCTTGCCATTCAACATGTCAGTAACAGAAAGAGACAGACAACTTCTATTATAAATAACCTTGTATTCATATGAAAAATGCTCAAGGTATTTATATTTCTTAGTCTGCTGAGAATATGGAAAATATTGTTTAAAAAGAATTTAGAGGACAGCCATTTTGTGATGTCAGTTATTGCCACGCACACAAAAACTGTTAGACTCGAACACAAGCGCATAGGACAATGGGTATTACTGATGTCATAATGAAGGGCGGGCAATCTGGGCTACCCATATTTTATTGGCTAAAATTACCCATATATATACATACGCATACATATACATACATATGCATACATATACATACATATGCATACATATATATACATATACATACATGTATATACATATACACATACACATACACATACACATACATATACACATACATATACACATACATATACACATACATATACATATCACTTGCATAATAAAGTGTATAAATAGTTCATATTATTCATATGAACTACAACACAGGTGCAAATGACAGGTGCTCCATTTTTATGGACCATGCCAACGTATTGTTACATAAAAACATAAGTGGGCATCACCGTTTGCTTTAATAGAGCACTAAAGGTCATGTGGTTGTTCACATATAATCTAACACATACAGATGGAGGTGTGTCATGTGAGGGAGTGGAGCTGTCTTCTAAACCGATATTTGAACCTATCAGAATTAGACTGACATTTGGTCGACATTGTGCCATATGTCAGTCTCGGTCCTTGGCTCCTGTACGCCCACTCAGTAATCCCATATATGTCCAAAACATCACTTGTAAGCACATAAATGACATCTGATCTAATATGACACTTTAACTGGTAATGGGGAGGTATGTAGGTACAGTTGCAGTGCTGCAGTATCATGTTTGATTTGTGTGACTGCGTTCATCTCACAGCGGTCCAAATTAAATTCTTCTGCGTTTGCAGCCAGCACTTCAGTGAGGGCGTCTCACTGCATGACAAACTCAATCACCAAGAGTGACAGAGATGCTGAGAGCGCTTTTGAATTTTGAGTACATCGGCATTTTAATGGTGGAAACCTACTAAAATATTTAGTTTGTCATGTCTGAAGCGATACGCTGTGACAGAAAAAAATAAAATAAAAAGCAGCTTTACTCAGAATCACTCCATAAGAATCAACAACTCTCCATTATTTACCTTGTCAAGACACTGTTAACAATTGTGTGGGTAGAGTTTGGGAAATACCTATTTTCATATGTCAAATTCAGTGCGGCTCAATATTAAACTGCCGAGGTCAACTAAAAGAGACATCGTTTGGGATAAAGTACAAAAATGACACGATAATGAGCAAACCTCAAGTGACCACTAACTTTGTATTGTATGTGGAATTTTACCATTGCTCATACAGTGCTTTTTATCTGCATTTAGGTATTATACATGAATAGTGGTTAGCACATTTCTGGCCCATGGGAATGACTAGTTAAATAAAAAAAAAATCTAATTTGAAAAGTCGATACTCAGCCTGTTTTAATTGTTATTTTTTTAATTCTATGTTTACAAGGGATGTCCCACCCTCCACCAATCCGCCAATTACGAGATTAATTGTTTGCCAGGTTGCCAGAGCTCTGTAAACCTGTAAACTAAGGTTGCTTCATTTTCAAAAACAATCAGATTTTACAATGTAGTCTACAAATAGAGCAACAACACAATATATGGATTGGAAATGCGTTTGATCAAAGGAGAAATTAAAAAAAAATGGACAGGGGTAAAACATCTGGGCAGATTGGTGATAATGGCTGCTTATATGATTCAAGTGATTTCAGAGTATACATTTTGAACTGGACTTGGCCATTTTGTCCGAAGGGGCGCTTTGAATTATGTAGTAGATTTAAATATTTAACGCAAAGGTACTGGCAGACAATGAGCGTTATATGTCCATCCCTTTATTTTCTATCGTGCAGGCCCTCATTATAATGTCGTATGTGATCTAGAGTTTAACCCTAACTGACTTCTGCTGACAGGTGGCGTACATATACACTGGACCAGCCAATCTGAGGGCGAGTGTTAAATAGTTTGGTCATTTCTGCATTTGACCTGAAGGTGTTGACCAACACATTTGTGGGCCAGCGACAATTTTATGAAACACTGGCTGGCATCTCCAGGACTCGTTGCAGCCAAAATTAGAATACGACAAGTGTGCCCTGCTGTCTCTGAAACGTGAAACACAAAATCACACAAGTCCTGTTCATATTTGATCAAATTCAACATGTCATTCTCAGTAAAGAGAGTATAATTAGTGTGAGAAACTTGAAGAAAAAAATTAATTCCAATTCAAATCAGATATCAGATTATTTCATAGAGAGTGGCACAAGCTAAAAGCTAAGCAGCAAGGGCCTCAATTCAATTCAATTCAAAAGATTTGAGTTGTAATTTACAGCGGTGTTGGAAGACAATTAACACATTAATTTCGTTTTTTTTCTCATTTTACATCATCTTTCTCTTCATGGAGACGCACCAGAAAATCTGAATTTACTAAAGGACCTTCAAAATAGGGTTTTCAGTGTAAAAACTCAAATTCTCCTGTGAACTTGAACATTTTCCCCTTTTAATACTGTTCCCGTGAAGATGAAATACTGATGCTCACCGACTGCCTAACACCCATGTAAATGTATAGCTGCATACTGTAAGAGGCTTTCCAAAGCTATCAAATGTAGAGAGACTGAACAAAAGTTTGACTAAGCTGATCAAAGACGCTTGCCGTGTTGGCTATTAAGCTCTTTAAACGTGATATTTATTTGCAAAGAATATCACCGGCAGTGGACTTTTTTCTCCTTTACAAAGCTTTTCCACATCAAATAGCTCACTGCTGACTGAGGCTTTTTTATTTTTAATTCAAAACCTACACTCATTGTTACGGGGCAACAGGACATATTTTCCTCTATAAAAATCATCAACACAGCACTATAGTATATCTGCATAAAATTACTGCACCCATTCACTCACAAACATCTGTTCTATAGAATAGCAGGTAGGCACAGCATTTCTTTTAATGATGGACTTCAATGCGTTTTGGTCATAAGCACATTATTTTGAATAAATAACGTCATAATAATTCTTTAACGAAAAAAGTAAACATTTGAAACATTTAAGAGACACATTTTTTAGTTTTAGTTTAGCCTCTTGTCACCACTGATGACTCACTTTTATACAAATAATATGATTTGTCATTTAGGATTACATTATATTTTGCCTGATTTTTACTACACTGAAAATATGGGCATCAGATCGATATCAGCAAAATCTATTTTGAAAAAAATTATATCGGAAGACAAAATATTAGCATCCGGGCATCACAAATCGTCATTTTGATTAAGGGCAAAATTGTTTTAGTTAAATGACCCTTTTGCAGTGGCGGTCCGTGCATTTTCTCGTAGCGCCTTCAACGGGTAAAATCCACTTCCTAGCAGCATTTAATTATTAAATACAAATACTGGAGCTTTTCAGATATCAGAACTTGTCCCACAATTGAAATATTATTTAGGAATATAGCCATATTTTACTCACCAAAAATCATTTTTAACTGTACACAATATTCATCCTCCTTTCTTCCTTTTTTTATATCGCCATTGAAGCTAATGCTGAAAGTCGAGCCTGTCCTATCGTATTTCTGGCATAGTCCGTCTTGAAAATGGCTTTAAATCAACACAACAATATATTTGCTTGTGCAGCTCGCTCCAAATACAGTTTGGTAGCTCTGGCTAATCACTAGCCAATCATAGTTGGTGAAAGCGATGACGTATCCCTACGCCTGCGAGAAGGCAATGACGTATCCCTACGCCTGCGACAATGCATTGTGGTGTTGCCAGCTCGAAATCTGATTGGATAAACAGTCTTATCGACGCTTGTTTAATGCAACAGAGCCCGCCCGCAGAACTGATTGTGAAGGCTTTGAGGTAGATTTCTGACCCTGGCAACAAATAATCACTGAGATGTGATTGGTTAAATGCTTCAATATTGAAAACACATATCTGGAAGCCGTGCAACCAGGGGGAAAAGCAATGAAAGGAAGCTATTATTATTATTAGTATTGATGGACAAAATATAATATATGATTCAGATATTTCTTAGGCCAGCAGAGAAGGCCCTGAAAGCCCTGACGGCCGGCCACTGCCCTTTTGTGATGGGTGTGTTTTATTGTAAACGTGCATGCCGAGTTGCTAAAATAGGTGACCTCAATACACACATTAGTGTTTAAAACAAAAAGAAAACAGAAGCAATGGCATGCTAAATGTGGCCTTCGGGGAATGGTAAAACATTTGCAGCCTCGTGATAATCAAAGTTGCCCGTCCCTGATATAGCCAAACAAATTACACAAGTGCACACATGCACATACACACAGACACACACTGAATGAGGTGTCACCAGAGTCTGCAGGTCCGATTTCAGTTTACTTTGGTGACATCCATTAAAGTGCTGCTGTGACTGCCCCCACCCCGAGACAGCACACATTAGCACCTGCCCCATTGGTTCAACAATGCACCTACCTGCATTATTAAGACCAAGCTCACTAATGAGGAAATACTATCTACATGCACACACATATGGGACACACCATGGGAAGCCGATCAGATCAAACCTGCAGGACTGAATTGAGAGGTCATGTGACCATGCCACTCGATCTTAAGGGAAAGTATTTCGTATTTTCTGGACCATAAATTGCGTTTTTTTTTCATAGTTTAGCGACAATTGCTCAAATGAGACTTGTTTTTTTCTGAACACAAAAAGTCTGTTGTTGTTTTATTAGGATATAGTAATTTTAACATGCATATTTACCATGTTGTTTTCTATTCTACTTGTTTTACTTTAAAGTAAATTTGTTCTAGGTCACAGGTGTCAAAGTGGCGGCCCGGGAGCCAAATCTGGCCCGCTGCATCATTTTGTGTGGCCCGGGAAAGTAAATCATGAGTGCCGACTTTCTGTTTTAGGATCAAATTAAAATTAAGAGTATAGATGTATATTAAATTTGCTGATTTTACCCCTTTTAAATCAATCATTGTAATTTTTTAATCATTTTTTTCTGTGTTTTTAGTTCCAAAATCATTTTCTAAAATCTAAATATATATAAAAAAAGCTAAAATAAAAATTGTTTTAGATCTATAAAAAACTGAATATTCAGGGCTTTTAATCCAGTTCTTATAATCCATTTATAAAAAACAAAATCTAAACATTAAATCTAAAATGGTCCGGCCCACGTGAAATCAAGTTGACGTTAAAGCAGGTTGGTTCTGATAAAACTTGCCCTCCGTAAAATGCGACTTATACTCCAGTGCAACGTATATATACTTTTTTCATCTTCATTGTGCATTATTTGGATGGTGCGACTTATACTCAGGTTATAGTCCAAAAAATATGGCAATGGAATGCGCATCCAATGGCCTTGCCTTCCCATTGTGGTTAATGTCTGCTTATTTAGAACTTCATCCGCACTGTCAAAACAGATGTCAGCACGTCTCCACGGCCAACTCTTTTATCCCCAGTCAGTGTGTATTAAACTCAACCTCTCATCCGCTCCCTCAAACATTCTATCCATTCTCTCGGGCAGACAGAATCTTTTCACACCTCCGCTCTCTGCCAGCTATTTTCTAACCATTACAAAAGAAAAAGAAAAACACCACTGACAGATCTGACCAAATGCAAGACCCAGAATATGCATGTGTTGAGGTATGAAAAAAAAAAGAAGGCTGGTAAAAAAGGAAGGCGAGAGCAACATAACCTCTGCCTCTTAATTCAAACCCCCCCAAGAAAATGCACCGCGTTGACTGCTCTCATTGGCCGAGGCAGCAGCCAATCACGGCTTGGGAGTGCAAGGTGCCTTTAGGTTATACCCAACCCCAAAAAATGTGTGAGAGAGAAAGAGCCAGAAAGAGAGAGAGAGATTAAGAGAGAGAGAGTTGTGGAGAGGTTCCTCTGGTGAAGCTTCATCTCAGCTCTATTCGCATTTGTTCCTGCTGCTGAACTGAATGTCTACAAATGAACACATTAGTGGCTGAAATGCAGTAGAATTTAAATGCATGTTGCAGCAGGGGTCAAGATTGGCTTGCTTCTCCTCCAGTAACCACTCAAGATTAGAAAGACTCATCAGAAAGAGAGGAACGACGACATCGGGATGCAAAGTAGAGCTTGTGATGCCTCTTCTGCATTGATGCTGAGTTTTAAGAGAGATTCGGGAGTCAGCACACTTTAGAGGACGGAATTGTGGACAAAAACAAGTTCACTGTGGAAGGATTCAGGATGATTTTAGGTGAGTCTGATGTTATCTTGAAAACTTTTTGTCTATCAATGCCCAACTTTAATGAGTGTTACTTAAAGTCACAGCCAAGTAAACAAAGAAACAGGTGCCTGTTATTTTGTAATTGGTACATTTTAAAAATACGTTTTCAAATATGCTAATTAGGGATTTTGAGAGCAATTATTTGATTGACGATCATATCGTTTGGTGTATTTTTTTTTCAATTGTCATGTTTAATTTCACCTCATAACGCAATCACTTTAATTTGATGGTTTCCATAATTCTACACACCCATTTCTTCTAAATAATGTCCTTTATGATATAATATAATTTACAATAAAACTTATTGTACGCCATCAGTGTTCAATCCGTTAGATGAGTCTAAGACCTTTTGACCTTTTTAAAGATTCCCTGTTAATAAGGTCACAATTTTATCATTTTGTCTTTTAAAAATTAAATGGTAGGCAGCGGATTGGATGATTTAACAATATTTGTTTTTCAAAACTAGGACATGCTGCAAAATTCTCGATAATATTCCATACTTGATCTCAGAACTGAGTTTCAGCACCATAGCATAATTAGCAGATCTTTTGTTTATTGTTTTTGTATATTTTTTTAGAGCCGCCATCTTGCAGCGCCATTTTTTCTACAGTAGCCCCGAATGTACAAATACAATCGATGTTTGTTGTCAGTGAAATAGGAAATTGTGATTTTAAAGTGTTCTTTCAGTAAATTTGCTGACTTGATCTTTCAATGACAGTGTTACAATATGACAATGCTTGAAGGTCATCTTCATTTCCTCTCCTAGCTCAAAAACGGAGTGGGAGGGGGTTGAGAGAAGAGCAATATACAACTTCACCACCAGGCCCCCTCAATTGTACTTGAAAGAATAACATTTATTTACTCCTCTTTCGTTCTGCTGTTTAATAATAGAAGACATTGTGTTGAGACTTTTTAAATGGATCATGACAGCACAGTATTACAAATGACAGATTGCTATTGCAAGGGGGGCATTGAATGAATTGAAAGTATCAAATCAATGAAATAAATGAGTGTCACTGAATATTTTATTATAATCTATTTTAGCTTTCATGCTTAATTCCCTTGTGCTACAACAAGTAGAATCGGATTTTAAATGGCATGGATGACTCACATATCACATCAGTCACAATCGCATCAACATAAAATTGTCTCTGCTCATCATCCAATACTGAAATACTGGAGAGCGACGATTTACACATTCTAAATCTGACTCATGACCTTCGGTGTAAAGCGGCGTTGGGTGACTCTATTTTTTTTTAATAATGAATATTTCACTTCTAGTGGTTTGAAGTCTTTACTTATTTATATAAAGGACAGGCTTTTTTTTACTCTCACGCACAGACCTTCCTCACTGCATGTGTGTACTCATCAATGCCTCCTAAAAGAACTATATTACATCCATTTGTTGCCTTTGATAAACAACATGACCTGTAAATCAAGGCAGCACTGAAGGATAAGCATATTGACATTAGAAACGTGAGCTTCACATACTGCACACACTTTAGAGTTAGTAAAGTCTACTTTGATTGAATTGGAAGCATGAGTTTGCTCAAGTTTCAAATCTCTCAATGTAATTAAGTGTCCTATAAATAATAGCCTTGATATCAATGTGCTAGTACTGAGAAGAATAGCATTCCTATCATTGCCCTGACAAATGAGCATAACTTTTTCATTGGAGCATAAGATCAATTAGGCAAATTGAATACCATTTGTCCCTAATGTAAATGTTTGTAGTCCTGTGCATAGCTTGTTGAAATGCAAGTTTTTATATTAAAATATTGGAAAGTGAAAGAGGATAACAAGAGCCGACTAAAAAAACATCTTTAGAGGTGTAGAGCATTGTCAGAACATACATTATTGACATGGTAGTATTATAATTGTATATATTAAATACATTTGTTAGCAATGTAAACAATGTGTTTTCGGTTTGAGGTGGCATGTGTTTTTTATGTTGTTGACATAAAAGCCAATGAGTCAGGTGACACATTTTCCTTATCTTTCCCTCCCAGCTTTTTGAATCCGGTCACAGTCACTTATGAAGGACTTTTTTTTAATTGTCAGATAAATATTCAGTGTTAAATTAAAATCACTGCATGCCAATACTAGATCTGTTGCCAGATTGTAACAGATTTCAACATTTTTGTCGTTGTTAACAAATGTGAGACAGCAAGGCACTAGTAGTAGGAAGAATATGAAAAGAAAAGATACCAAGGAAACCTGATTTACAAATGACCCAACTCATGAGTTTTGTCAAAAGATGAACGATTACTTAAAAGATTCAAGGATTGCGTATTTGAAACAATCCCATGACTTTATGGTAGCAATGCAAAACTCATTAACAGCCTAACAAAGATTATTTTGATGTGTTAACTTTGTTTGCAACAATATATGTACACAAACAGCAATAGCTGTTGACATGGCAAATGACAGATAAAATAACAATATTTGGGGGTATATATTGGTTATCTTCCTTCTAAATCTAAATATGTACTATATATATATCTGTCTATAGCTTCACCATCTACTACACGATCCATACTTCACTTTCTCTTCAATTAAAAAAGGTACTAGAATGCTAAAAATAATATTTTAAAATTTGTATTATAATTCAGTATATATCATCTGAACAGCAATGTTTTTAAAAACCTGATGGTGCACATATGTTGAATCAGTTAAAAATATCTGTTAAAGCACAGACTAAAACTTTTCCCAAGCCAAATGTCTGTTGACCATATATATAATAAGAAGGGCTAGGACACAAAGACAAAAATGTGTATGTCTATCATTTCCTCGTTTCAAGGTTGCCAAATAAGGCCTTAGGGTTGCGAGCTTGGCGCCGACCGGTCATTATCTTTGTGTGTTACTTCAAGACCACGCTATTGCATCTAACCACACGGACTCCAAATATAACCTGCAATTATTCTTTCCCTGGAAAATGACACACTAGTAATCTAGATATCCCCTGGACATCCATATCATATCTTCTCCCCTTGAAAAAAAAAACAATAGAGGATGCACCTGCTGGCTTTATTGTTATGGCTCCATGTTGACTTTTTTTCCCTGGGTTTCTTATATGTACATATCATGTCATGCAAACTCCATTGGTCACACAACAGCAGGTGTGTAAATGCGCATACAATAGGATAATAATAATAATACTCATGTGGCGAGGAAAGTCATGTTAAAACGGGGGATTTCTTCATGCTATACACGCCTTAGTTCAAGGGTGTCAGACTCGGGTTGGTTCGCAGCCCGCGTTAACGTCAACTCGATTTCATGTGGGCCGGACCATTTTAGATATATTTAGATTTTTTTAAATAAATGGATTAAAATAACTGGATTAAAAGCCCTGAATATTCATTTTTTTATAGATCTAAAACAATGTTTATTTTAGTTTTTTTAAAATATATTTGTAGATTTTACAAAATGATTTCTGAACTAAAAACACAGAAAAAAATGATTAAAAAATTACAATTATTGGGGGAAAATCAGGAAATGTAATATACATCTATACTCTTCATTTTAATTTGATCCTAAAACAGAAAGTCTGCACTCATGATTTACTTTCCCAGGCCACACAAAATGATGCGGCGGGCTAGATTTGGCCCCCGGGACGCCACTTTGACACATGTGCCTTAGTTGGTCTCAAATTGCGTAAAAGAGTAACATTAGTATGATGGAGTGGGATGTTGCAACATCTACCTGAAGGACTGAAGCCAGAGATGAGCTGATATTTGATCCTGGTTAAGTATAAACAAATATTTTCTGGAGATATACATGAAAATCATCTGTACCGGTTATCCTCACAAGGGTCATGGGGGTGCTAAAGCCTATCCCAGCTATCTACGTGCAGGAGGCATAGGACAAACAACTGTTTGCAGTCACAGAGAATTCAGAATACTATTCAGTCAGGCAGTTACAATGCATTTTTGGGGGATGTGGGAAGTAGAAGTACCCGGACAAAACCCACATAGGCACAGAGAGAACATGCAAATGCCTCAAAGGAAGGCATGAGCAGAGAATTGATCTTTGATCTCAAAAATGTGGGCGCTAAGCACTCTTGCACCGTGCTGCCTCAAAGTAGACGACCATATTAAATATTCATTATATCTTCAATGTTATTAGGATTCATTTGGAGAAAAAAAAAATTCTGTAGGGACTAGATTTGGAAATCCTTCCATTATAATGAAATACAATACATATTGCAGTCAGCGTCAAGAAATTACATTTTTATGAGTTGTATTTAAGGTCATCTTATCCCACTCTAATTGACACATTCCTAAATCCTTTCCTAGATTTTCTCAAACAAAGCGCTATTTTAATTATTTTTTTAAAAACATTTTAGACAGAGCTTTGGCTGGAGCAAATAGGGTCAAATGTTTCAGTTTTTCAGCAAATAACAGAGGAAATGCTTCTTTAATTTATGTTTCGTCAAACCTTTCGATGGCAGTTTTGCCACGCTATTGCGGTCTGCTGCTTTGTTTCGTTTGACATTTTATGAATTTGTTCCTTTTGAAGCAGAGGTCAGAATATTTTCGCGCTGAAACGAAGCATAGCAGAGAGGAGAAATGGACAAAAAAAGCCAACATTCCTCATGCGTGTGTGACATTTTGCATGTGACGGCCAAACATTGAGCCTCGGAGGGAGGTATAGTGCAGCAGTGTGGGGGTCGCTTAATAATCACATGGAAGTGTTAAGCAATGGGTGTCCCCTTCTTTTGAAACCTCCAGTGAGTTTTCTCCTGAACATTAACCTGCAGGTTAGACAAGCAGCTCTTTACATCCTCAGTTCACCTTGGGCTCACCTTTCAATATCCACCTCCCCCCTCTCTAACCTGAGATGCCTTCCCTCTCTTCCCCCATCATAGTCCAGTGTCCATTTTTTCCCCCTTACTTGCGCTCGATTGAATACATCCCCCCCAGCTGCTATCATTCCTCTAAAATCTAAAATCTCATCTCCCCGCCAGTCAGAAGACGTACGCCACTCTTGAAATCTGACGTGTTTTCGTATGTTTTTGTTCAGCATTCGAACAAAGCAATTTGAAAGCACGTCATTGTCGGCAGGGGTGACAATAAAAACAAGTGCGTGCTTGTTAATGACAAAAGCAGTGTGAATTCAGAGGACTGCAGGAAGACGAGCTGACGTTCACACATTCAGTCTTTTCAGTGAAAGGACTTGTGGGAGTTCTGTGGCAGGCTGCATTTAAACACAGGCACTGGGGTGCAGGGCATCTATCATTAAAACAAAGCGCAAACTTAAATCAAGCAGCAGATCTCACGCACACTGACACGGCATTCATGGGGGCCCAGCCCAGAGTTGCGCAGCAGTGGTTTGTACGCTTTGTCGTCTGTTCCCGGCTAAGGTTGAGATATCTCCATCTGACTTTGGGGGTAAGCTGAGCTGCAGTAAATTGGATTTCATGCTTAGCCCTTCGCAATAGCGACGTGCCTCGCTGAGACAGTCACCCCGCAGTTGCCACAAAGTTTGCAGTGTTTCTTTCACGGTTATACACCTAAATTGGACCACATTAGGAGTGCTCACACCAGTGGCGGTCCGTGCATTTTCTCGTAGCGCCTTCAACGAATCAATCCAACCCTCAAAAACTATTTTATGGCTATAAAAATTCTACTGCAACTACAGCTGCAACACATACAAAAATCATCAATAATAACCTCATACAATTGAAATATTATTTAGGAATATAGCCGTGTTACTCACCAAAAATCCTTTTTAACTGTACACAATATCCATCCTCCTTTCTTTCCTCGAGCCTGTCCTGTCGTATTTCTGGCATACGTTTTTATTCGATTTAGTGCTGAAAATGTCCGTTCCCGGTTGCGACAGGCTTGCTTGCTTTGGAGGTGTCCGACCTTCCTTAATGATGTCCAGCTTTTTTTTCTTGAAAAGTCTGTCTTGAAAATGGCTTTGCCACCAAATCTGCAATCAAATCCATTTGTTTTGCTCCGTCGGCCATTGTGGGTTGAGTTTGCTCACTCTATCACTAGCCAATCATAGTTGGTGAAAGCGATGACGTATCCCTACGACTGCGAGAAGGCAATGACGTATCCCTACGCCTGCAAGAAGGCCTGGTGTCACCAAATCAAATTCTGATTGGTTAAAGCAACAGTCTTATCGACACTTGTTTAATGCAGCAGAGCCTGCAGAACTGATTGTGAAGGCCTTGAGGCAGATTTCTGACCCTGGCAACATTGGCTGAAATGTGATTGGTTAAATGCTTCAATATGAAAACACATCTGGAAGCAGTGCAACCAGGGGGAAAGCAATGAAAGGAAGCTAACAGACAATTTGGAATTATTTAAGTAGTTAAGTATTGATGGACGAAATATAATATATGATTCAGATATTTCTTAGGCCAGCAGAGAAGGCCTTGAAGGCCTTGACGGCCCGCCACTAGCTCACATTGGTCCTTTGATTTTAATTTTTTTCAAAACACTGTGAGCAAGTCAGATCCCTGAGTTAAACGATGCTCATAAATGATCATCTGCTCTGTACTGTGTCATTTGCTGGCAAATCCACTCGCAAACGTGCGACGCCGCCGCCACATAAACTGTGGGGGGAAAATAAACACCAGCGGAGTGGGTCAAGACAGACCTTGCGGGCTTCACATTGGAGGCTCTGTACGCTAGTGTTGTCAGGGGAGGCGGTGGGAGGCTTCTTCTGTGCACAGCAGCCCATTTAAATGCAGATGTGAGGCACCCGCCTGACATTTTGTGCCGAGCAAGGGAAGATGGCTGCATTTCTTTTTTTCTTTTATTTATTTTGGCAGTGAGATTTCCAGCCCACCTCCCCAAATTCATTCCCACTCCCCATCTCGAACCCTCCGTGGAGCAGAGCGAGGCAGTCGGGCAGAGAATACCGAGAGGCTATATCGCCGTCACTGACATTGACATTACCTCTGTGATCATTAAACCTAAATTGGCCAAATGAATTGCCAATTTAAGGGGCCTTAGGCATCGCACGTTTAGGCGCACGTGTTTGCGCGAGCACGTCACGGTTTGTGGATATAAACTGCTGCCCGTGGTTGTCCTTTTTTTTTTCTAATTCCTTTGCCTTTCGTCTGCATCTCTTCATTTCAGGCTGGCTCTCACAAATCTACACAAAAATTCAATAAGCTATTACATGGGCATTGATCTTTTTCACAGTCAAACATTTGCATGAGAAAACAAACGGCAGTTGAAGGGAGGCGAGCTGCTTTTTTTTCTGACCGAAGGAAAGGCTGATAGATGGTGAGGTCTGGATTTATAGTTAGATGGCACTTTAACACTTAAACTGTCCTCTGAATGTGTCCAATCAATGCCATTCGTATTATAAGGTCGCTGTTGAAAAGACGCCGCATTCACTTATCTGATGTCATTGTAAATCATTCAGGAAACGCGCATGGGTGGTGGAACACAAGCTACTTCGAGACAGAATGTGACTCCAGAATGGCAGCGTGATAACTTTACATGACTCTATTGTGGCATGCTGCAACGTTAATGAAGGAACAGCAGAAATGATTTGACTTTTAAACTGTAATGTGGCGGAAAATGAGCAGCGAGAGCACGCTTGGCAGGACCAAAGGAAAGATTACACCCCCTGCCGGAATCCATACTGCTTGAGATGTCGTCCATCCTGACGATATTTGCAATCTTAACCAAGCATTTAATTAAATCAGAGATGGCTTCTTGGATGCTTTTAAGAGTTTTTAATCCAACAACTAGAAACAGCCATCAGTGTTCAAGTCACTTTGAGATCTGTAGATCATTGCCTATTTGCTCGTCTTTCTTTTTGTAAAAGTTCGGTGTCATTAGCATCTATGAGCCAGTATCATTGAATATTATTGCTTAATTATTAATGACAATATATATGTAAACACATGCTGTGCAAGAGGGTCAGGTATAATTTGAGTTCAGGTCCTCCCCCATTAAAGAAGACCACGTGCCAGTTACAGTAGTCAAATGGACCTGGTTTCCAAAAGTGCATTGCTGAGATATTTTACCTGCCCATGTTTTATAAAATCACTAGCCACACGGCCACACTAGAAACTACACTGTTTAAAATGCTAGAAAAACACCGGACCATTTGAATAACTTCAAGGCGTTTGTTTGGGAATGTGGGAGTAAACCAGAATAGCCAATCTGAGCTCAATTCGATTAATTTAATTTCTATTTAGAACAGAAATGAGTCAAATACAGATTAGATCACAACATAGTATTTTAAAATTAGAGGATAATTGTGAATTCCATTCCAAGGTATATCTAGCTGTTACCAATATGAAACGGTTATCCAAAAGGACATGATTTCATTCATTCATCCACCATTCCGCACATCCAGACTACACCCAGGCTGGTTGCCAGTCAGTCATCGGGCATATAGAGAGACAGACAACCATTCGCGCTCACAATCACTAAGCGGGAATTAATCCCACGCTTGCCTGCGCCGAAGTCAGGCGAGTGAACCCCTACACCAAGGGTGTCAGACTCGGGTTGGTTCGTGGGCCGCTTTAACGTCAACTTGATTTCACGTGGGCCGGACCATTTTAGATATAATATTTAGATATATTTTTTTATAAATGGATTAAAAGAACTGGATTAAAAGCCCTGAATATTCAGTTTTTTATAGATCTAAAACAATGTTTATTTTGTTTATGTTTTTTATATATTTTTAAATTTTACAAAATGACTTTTGAACTAAAAACAGAAAAAAATGATTTAAAAAATTACAATTATTGATTTAAAAGGGGGAAAATCAGGAAATCTAATATACATCGATACTCTTCATTTTAATTTGATCCTAAAACTGAAAGTCGGCACTCATTATTTACTTTCCCGGGCCACACAAAATGATGCGGCGAGCCAGATTTGGCCCCCGGGCCGCCACTTTGACACATGTGACCTACACCATCAAGTGGCCTACCTGACATGCTTTCATTTCTATTAATTTTGAAACTCTTTGAGGTTATATAACATACTGCGGGTAGGCAGTCTGTTTTACCAGGAGAGTGTTTCGTGTTGACTTTAGTTGCCACCAACTAAAGCGCCTTTTCTCATTCCCTTTAAAAGTAGCATGCTCACAGTCTTGCAAAGAGAAGTATTTTTTTCAGAAAAGGACAATGCAGGAATACACCCATAGGGTGAGTACTTTAGTTGTGGTTTGACAACAAACAATGTTGACAGTGCTACAATCTAAGCTGGTGATAAATCGCTGGTGAGAAAAATATGTCAGGGCAACTCGACATCAATCTGCCGCCTCCTTGGTCAAATTCACCAAAATTACATTCAACAGGTGTACCAATATTTTATTGTATTATGAGATCATAAAGATATGGACTGTCACTTCAGGAGGAATTCAGGAATTTCCTTATTTGTCATGCTGAAGAAAAGCTTTCTGCTTGTAGAGTACCACAATGTTCTCCAGATTCAAACAATCTGAGTAGGAATGACAGGAGGAAATACCTTCCCCTTCATCTATGCACTGTACAACACATTCTTCACATTTTTCCCACCATCACTAAAATGAACATGTCTGGAATGAAAAAAAAAACAAGACAAAGAGGAACAAGTAGGATAAAGTGGAAAAAATGGAGAAAACTTGTATCCGAGCAAGAAGAAGAAGCAGCCCTGAAATGAGGGCAGAAAACAACGACTGGTGACAGACAGCAGCGGCAGAGAAAACGAGGAGGCAGATATCTGTGGCACCCCAGTTGTGAGGCTTAAAGAGCTTAGCCCCCCTCCCTGCCTATCACACAAGAGTCCTTAAGTACAGGAATCCGCTGTGCCAGAACTGCAAGCGAGAGGAAAGTGAGCAAGAGATGAAGTGGGAGGGGAGGTGCAGACTTGAAGTGGATCCGCATTTTTATTCACGGCCTGGTTTCATTTCAAATACAATTTACATGAGAACAGCATTGGACTAACTAACTAATTGGCCGCCGCTCATCTATCGGAGGCTTGGCTTTTTCCATCGGCAGTCGTGCTGTTGCTCGACTAATCGTCTGACAATCCAGAATGATGTCATTATAAAACCTTCTATTATGTCCGTGCGTTCCTTTTCAGTTCAAAGTGGAATTGTTTGTTATTGGTTTGTACACAAGAAAGTGTCGAGTGACGTCATACATTCTGTTAGGGTTATCATTATTATACATTTGCTTGCAATGAAGAACACTTTGCTTTATGTTAGAAATATTTATCATTATTATAAATGTGCTTGAATATTAGTCATTATATATATGTGCTTGCAATGAAGAACGCTTTGCTTTATTTTTAGAGTTATTGACATTAATAAAAGGCATTTTAATACATCTCTTGCAAGAGTAATGCTCGCTCCAAAGTTAACCAAAACATCTTGAAGGTCACCCCCCTTTTCCACCTGGACTTCTCAAGACTATGGTTCACATCAAGCACTCTTGGGAAGATTCGGAGAACTGTAAATTGTTTTGAGAAATATCGGCTTCTGAAGATGGTTCACATCAAGCACTCTTGGGAAGATTCGGGGGAACTGTAAATTGTTTTGAGAAACATCGGCTTCTGAAGGTGGTTCACATCAAAACTCTCTTGGAAAGATCCGGAGGACTTTAAATTGTTATGAGACTCTCAATTGTCTAGACTTCTGTGATGCATGTTGTTAAATCTAATGAAATAAATTAGCAAGAGAGACATCGAGTGGAGAATGATCTGGGACAGAAACGCGTCAGGATCGATTCTCTCTTGCAAGAAACCCGGATATGAGTCAGATGTCTTTTTTGTTACGGCGTGTATTTGGAAATACCCATTGGTGAACCTATCACATTCCTCATCCGAAACCATTGAGTGTATTGATTTGAAAGGGGATGTGACCCAGGATACCTCAAGCAGCAAAGGTCAAAGGTTATTCTAGTGCACTAACAAGCGCAATGAGCAATCCATACGTGCACCTTTTTATTTTCTTCTCAAATTCCCCCTTTGTGTACAGGAAGTGTAAACCGAGCAGGGCCGGTCCCTGCCTTCCTCCGGAGCCCAGTCATGCCGCCGTCACCTCTGGATATGAAGCCCTTTCTGCAATTTCCCCTAGAATCGCCGCACCCTGCCACTCTGGGTCTCTTCCACAACTTTAATACAGTAAGTGGTCCAATTCATATCACCAAGCATGGATGCTGACGTGGTCAAACAAGTGACAGTTGGTATTTGGTAGTGTTGGATATTTGGATTTGCACATTTTTCCAGCAAAGTGACAGCTATTGACGTTTTTATTCAACGGTGACACTCATTTAAGACTGCGTGTTTTAAAGCAGTAAAATGAGTTACAGCTAATCAATTGTATGAGAAGCCTATGTTGACTTTGCAGCAGTCAGCATTTTCTGCTTCTCATTTGCAGATTGAGTTGCATGTGAAGGTCAGCGTGGCCACACACATACACACATCATTTTTGTCATCTGCATCCACTTGGGAAAAAAATGATCCTATTGCGAGTTCATCAATAATTCATCTTATTTTTATTTTATTTTAATGGACTGTGGCCACTAATGTCCTAAAAACATTGCAAATCACTTTACAGCTTACAATAAATAAACTGTCAATTGATTGCATTCACATAGTTTTTTTAACGTATATGAACATCAGAAGAAGCAAGGCATCATGGGCCTACTAATAAAGTCCAATGTGCATTCACACTTTACTGAACTCAACAGTCTCAACAAAGCTGACTCAACGTTGCCATTGAAATGTACTTCCATGGCTTTATGAACTAGCGATACTACAATACCACTTTTTCTGACAAGCACAAGTACTTCTTAAATTGCAGTACTCACTGAAGAAATTACAAATACTTGAAAATACACCAGATCTGGTGAAGATAAATGTCCTATGGTAATCAAATATTGTTCAAAAACAAAAACTACAAAACATGTCATGTTACTTTTCACTTAAATCGAACAATTTAGAGAGTAAAAACTGGAATTTGTGGAAATTATTACTCTCACTTGGACTTTTTCCCACCAGGTATGTGACATCACTTCTCTTTATTCATGACCCAGTTGATAAAAGTTCACTTATGATGAAGAGTTCTCCAGTGCAGTGTTTTATTGTTACTATAATACATAATGTTTGTTCTTGGTCTCTGAACAAATCAACTTATACTCCAGTTGAAATAAATGTTTTTTTCCCATTCATTGTGCTTTTTTTATGCTGGCACGACTTAGTAGTCAGATAAATATGGTAATTTATTCACATTTGCATATGATTTATGAGTTATTTTTAATAGTTGCTGATGAACTGACTGAAATTGTGAAACACTAATTATGAATGGAATTGTGGAATGCCATCGGATGGGCCTTGAATTGGCTCAATTATTTAGATGACATCTACATCCATTACTCAATGATCTTGTTGACTGACAGACTCTCATACTAACAGAGAAAGAAATGAAACAGCAGGAGAGAAACGGACTAAATCTAAACAGAAAATTCAAATCTGCCAACAATGCATTCCAACAGGATTCAAGTTTTCAGACCAACACAATTTTTGGGGGTGTCTGCAGCTGTGGAGCGTAAACAGTCTTTCATTTAACTCCATGCGTCCAGAGCAGAGGCAGTAGAATGATAGGCTGAATAAAACCACAGAGAACTTTTGGTGGTTGCTGAGGGCAACACCCACAGTCTCTGTGCGTCTCTGAATGCTAACTGGAAAGCACCAGAGGCTCTACATAAAAGGTGGTCTGCATGTGATATTTCTTTGGTTTCGAGTCGATTTTTTTTCTTCCCCAATTCACAGGGCCAACACGATTAAGGTATTATTGGACTGTTCAAATGAAACAAAACTGTGCATTGTCAACAGTACATCACTCAAACATTGTAGATAAGGAGACGCTAGTCCTCATCGATCCAGAGCACACATTTTTTACCTTTGAAATTCATTAATAGATTACATTTACCGTATTTTACGGACTATAAGTCACACCTGAGTATGAGTCACAACAGCCAAATAATACTCAAGTAAGACTTATGTTTTTTTCTCTGACGTCCGAAAGCCTTTTATGTTGTGTTTTTAAGCTATAGTTAAGTGAAAAACATTCATGTTAATGTTTATTTGACTTGTTGTTTTCCATTGAACATTTTTTACTGTAAAGTATATTTGTTTTTGGTTTCTGTAAAAAAGAATGCCCTCCGTTAAATGCGACTTATTCTCCAGTGCCTCTTATATATACTTTTCTTCCACAATGAAGAGGAAAAAAGTGTTCAATGGAAAACAACAAGTCAAATAAACATTAACATGAATGTTTTTCAGAAAACTATAGCTTAAAAACACAATATAAAAGGCTTTCAGTCGTCAGAGAAAAAAAACGTATATCAGTTTAACTTGAGTATTATTTGCATGCCTGGCCAAATAATGAAAAAAAGTGCAACTTATAGTCTGTATATCGTTTTTTTAGCTGCTGCACACTTAACATTGCGAAAATCTTTAGGCACCCCACCAAAATCTCATTTGAAACGCTGTCACCTATATTTACAATATAAAGCTATTCTCATCAAAGTTTTATCAACGAGAATCAAGGAAACACACAAAAATGCATTTCAGTACCCTATTTTCACACTAACCTTACGTCGCCAGAAGTCGAAGTCCTTGGACCCCGAACAACTTCACGTGATGTAAAATTAATCTCGTAATTTTATGACTTTTTTCCCAGGATTACTTCAATCTCTTAATATTACGTGAAAAGCAGCAACTTGCAGTTAACGTAACTTTAAAAACAAGCAACAAAACAACTTTAATCTAGTAATATTACAATTTCTCTCTTGGAATATTCCAATCCCTGACTTCTTGGCAGGTCATTTTCCAAAGCACACCTGAACATCCCTCACCGCACACCATTGAGTTATGGTTTCTAATCTATATACAGTAGTATCTCACTCCCAATTTTTCTTTTAGATGGACTGACTCTATAATTAGGCCCTTCAAGTCATGATGTGAATTAAAGCATTTGAACCGCACCCAGGAAGTGAGGCCTGGACAACAGCTGCTGAGGAACAGTCCCCACGCCCACTCCTGTCACATCAATCAGCTCTCACTGAATTCACGCTTCTTATTTTCATCTCTCCTTTTCGGCTCCCCGTTTCGGTCACCTGTGCAAGTTTCCCTCTTCACGGTCACATGCATGAATCTCTCTGCAGGCCGAGACCACGAACAAAGAGAGAGCCGTCATGTCATCCTATGTTGCCGCATCTTTCAAGTGACCTTTGCGTTCACCTTCCTCAGATGGACCCCGTCCAGAAAGCCATAATGACACATACTTTTGGGCACCCCATGGTGAAGACAAAGCGACCCATAATCTCCTGCAATGTCTGTCAGATTCGGTTCAACTCAGAGGTATGAAATCCGACACAACAGTCCCGTAACTAATGTTCAAATTATATTCAGTATTCGAAACTAGGACAACTCAACGTGGGAACACATGCATTGTAAACATTTACTGAACGTGAAAGTCTCATAGTTGTTCCCCTACATTCAGGTAATGCTCGTCTTTGTTTGTTCTAAATACATTTAATATTATGTCACTTGTTTTTTTCTCACCGAAATCAAAAAGGGCGGAGTCAGACTCTTTGGAGAACGATTTAGGCATGCTGGATATATAGCAGTGCAAGCAATTTAATGGATCATTGCAAAATATTCTCAGGTTAAATTACAATAACAGTGACCTTCTGTCTGTGTTTTATAGTGTAAAGGTAGGACAATATCAATTCATACACTTCATTCTGTACTGCTTCACCAGGAGGGTGCTGGAGCCTATCCTAGCAAACTACGGACACCGGGCGGGGGACACCTTGAATTGGTGCCAGCCAATCACAGGGCACAACGAGACAGACAACCATTCGCGCTCACACATGTAAAATGGGGAAAGGATTTGAATGTTTTCAGTTACAACTTCACCACTTAATTCAAGCCAAAAAGTTGCATTTTGACACAGCAATAGGCCTGCAGTTCACTTCACATCCTCTTGAGCTCAGTTACTGTTTCCTTTATGGCATAGTAAAGTTTATGCCGTGGTACCCAAACAGTGGTGTGACACATAATGCCGTCTGTTTATTGACTCCTCATTAACAACAAGAGCAGAGATAAAAGACACCTAATTTAGGACGCTGTCTATTGTTGTCATTCATTTGGTGTGATCTGGATTCATGTTTTTAATGTGCATGGTTTAAACAAATATCACACCCATCTAAGCTGGAGTGTCAAAAACAAGGAAAATTAGGTTTTATAATTCCAATTTCAATCTATCAATCTGACTTTAAATATATTACTGGATGTAGTGTATCAGTGCTAATGTGTTGTTAGTCTATGCATTGAATATTATTTTCTCCACTATCAGAAGTCAAAATCTGTCACAATGTGTAAACACAAATACTCTTTTTCACACAAAGGTCACTTATGCTAGATGTTGTCTATTCCTTGAAGGCAAGTCAAGTTTAAAGGTTCTCATAAGGATTGCCATCATGTGCTTGTGCGTCGGGTGGGGCAAATACTGAAAGAAAACATAAACAGAAAAACATAAATAGGGTTCAAACAAAACTTTCAGGAGAGCCTGAGACATAAATACAAACTGATAATTAGGTGCTAAATACTTGTCCTCTAAATGCAGGCATGTATAAAAGACACGAGCATGGGAGTCATCTGAAACTCGTGTAACACTGCCCTGTTCTTGGCCAGGGGGTCACTTAATTACAACCCCCTACTCCTGTTGTCACATGGTCCACAAGTGCGGGAGATGTCAGCATGTGGAGGACGTTGTTCAGTATGATTGCATGTATGCACTCACTGACATACGTAAGTGTCATTTACAAAATCTCAGGCCACCTGTTTCTCAAGTATGTGTGGACTCCCTGCTCATCTGCTACGCGGCCTAGAACGCAACTTCCCACAGTAACCGGAGAGGATTGGAACTTTGTGGGCATGCTTTAATAATGAAGGAATAATCTACTCGGAGTCGAGTTTCCGTAGGTGGAATGTAGAGAGTGACAACTTTGGAAAGCGTTCCCATGTCTGCTTTAGCGTTTTGGCATCAAAGCGCACCTATGCATGTTCTCGTGAAAGCCCGAGGGGAGCCGTTGTGGAGTGGTAGTAAAAAAGTAAAAGTGACGAAGTGATTGATGTGACCACTCAAAATAAAGTGCCTCTCACACTCCACCTCTTACGCGACATGTTGTAATTACGATGTTGCCAATTCATCTCAGAGCACATAGGACGTATTAGCCCGCCGCCAGTGTTCGGCACACTCCCGCATGCTGCAAGGCTGACGTCACGCCATGCTGCATTAGCCCTCGTCATCACTGCAGAACGACAGTGGACGCACGCACGCAGTTCGATCTTGAAAATTCCCTTCGGCCACATTCGCATCAACACGCTCCTTCCCCGTAACCTGTCACGTTGACAATTTTTTTCTCTCCAACCGTTCTCTGCCCTGTTTATTATGTTCCTCTTTCATCCTCAGTGGGGTTTATTGTATCATTTGTCGCCACCTCGCCAGCTTCTTACCCAACCCCCAAGCCCCCCCACCCCACTTGCCTGTCGTCGCTGCCTCTACCCTGATTTGTCTGGGACCAGCTCGCTCCATTTTCTGCGCCTTTGTCACTTTAGAGATAAAACATCAAAGCATATCCTGCTCAGAGAGAAAAGGATTTCAGGGACGTTCACTTGCTCCCATATTCTCCCCTTTAAAATCCCATCCATGCCTCCTCAATCACCTAATCCCTTTCCATATTGGATTGTCATTTCTTTTCTCAGTTTACGCTTCTGCGCCTCATTCATACTTTACTATCATTTCCTTCTCCGCCTTAACCTCAGCGATTTCAATCCGTTTTCTGTCCTGATGGCCAGCTTAATGCATCTGAGAGCAAATCTCCTTCAAGATCCTTCATTGATTTCTTCGGATCTGTACATGAAGGTCACAAAAAGAGTGAAAGTGTTCAGGCTGGCCCCTAAGAGCCCCCCCCCCCAAATGGTATTAAAGAGAAAAAAATACTGTGATAGAAGATGTGTGCTCTGCTCGCACTTGTTTGTGAGTTAGTCAAGCATCATCCCCGTGTCTAATTGAAGGCTTTGGGAACCGGCAGTCACTTGGGTTGGGTTACACATGAGCAGAGATATACAAATGCCTTTCTGTCACCACCAATCAAGAAGAGGTCTATCTGGGTAACATTCATCAGCAGCTAAGAGCTATAAATTACAGAGGCATCTTTAACATGTCCTACGAGTCTATCAAGTCCCAGCTCTGCACCGATTAAAGGCCTTTATAGTCCAAGTACTCTTATTTGGTTTTGACATAATCGTCAACTGTCTTATCATGTGTTTGGATACCATAGTCAAAAGCCTGACATCATTTATTGTGATCCCGTATAAGAGTAACCATTAATAGAATATTTCCCACCTCTTCTTTAGTTTAAACCTCGCTGAAAGTATCAAGCTATATTGGATGTGAGTGAGTTTGTGAAAACCCATTTTCGTTTAGTTTTATGTAACAATAGATTGTGCAGTTGTTTTAGTGATGTGGCTAGAAACTGTAAATGTGTTAAATTGCATAGAGTACCAACAACTGGGAACGCACCATTAGGGCTACATTTTTTGACCGAATATGAGTATATCTATTATTGCTCACTGGGTAAGCACTACCGCTGATAAAATCAGCAACATTTTCTAGTAAAAATTGCAAACCCCAAATCATGTATGACTAGTCACCAGAATCTCCCAGTCAAAATGGATTGGACATCTATCGCCATCAATGGCAGTGGATTAGTTCACATTTCACTTGAATACTGTCAGTGACACAACGCATTTCAGGTATGTCCGTGAGGACAGTAGGGGGCACCATGTAGGGGAGTACCCAATAAACAAGAAGAAAGAAGAAAAGGAATGTAAAGTTTTAAACAAAATAACCATGGTCTCTCTGTATGCCAAATTCAAAATAAAGCATGAAAAAACAACTACAAGACAGATTCTGCAAAATATAAGTTATGAAATGATCTGTCTCAAACAGGCCAAGACAATTAAAGCACCAAACCTAGTCATCAAATAACAATAAAGACAAAGTTTGATCATTTACTCCTTGAAGTTCAACATAAAAAAAAAATGTCACAGAGTTTAAAGTGTATCAGAAGATCACCACACATTTCTGAAAGATGGGATCTGTAACTCACTAGGACATCAACAGGCAGATTAAGAGTTAAAATGATGAAGCTCATAGCAACATACTCTCAAATATTAACATCCATCGATTTTTGTTTTCTTCCAGAGTCAGGCAGAAGCTCACTATAAGGGCAACAGACACGCTCGTAGAATTAAAGGCATCGAAACGTCCAAGACAGCCCGACATCAAGAGGGCGACAAGCAGCACCCTCCCCCCGCGACTTCACCCTCCCCATCAGGCCCCTCGCCACCCAACCTGGATCCCGATCCTAATAAGCAGGGTAAGCATCATCTGTGACACGTGATGATCCATACACACACACACGGACAAAATTTGGCACAAAACGCCCCTGATGCTCAACACGTATGCTCCGATTCTGTCACTTCCCTATGGTTAGTTTGCAGTATCCTGCTGGTATACTTTGAGAGCAAAATATTCAGTGGTAGAGAATGAGTCAACGACACAATTCGACCAAGACAGATCTTGCCAAACCATGTGTTGAAAAAACTTTGTGAATGTCCTCACAGCAACGCATCATCTCATTAGTTTCACTTTTATACTTTTAACATGTTTAAGGGGATTTTACAGTTGGGTACTCACCTGAAATACTTCTGCTGTTTGTAGATGACACCCAATCGGAGACACCTTTGACCCTGAGCCAGCTCTCAACACAGACGAGTTCAGCGGAAGGAGAGTGTCCCTCGTTGGCGTCTACGGGTACACCTTTCCCATCATCCCCTTCGCCACTTGCAGACTCAGCAGGGCCACTTCTTCCCGACACCCCGTCCTCACCGAGTCCCAGTCCTCCTTCTGGAGCCTCTGAGGAAGAGAAAGCCAAGAAGCTTCTCTACTGTTCATTATGCAAAGTTGCAGTCAATTCTCTTTCACAACTGGAGGCTCACAACAAAGGTAAGTTGTACATATGCAAAGCTGACCAAGCAAAACCACCTGAAATGAGAAATCAACTCATTCATATACTGCAAACAAAGTCACATTTCTTATTCTGTGGAAACATCTAATTAAAGCAGGATCCCTACTGCCTCTTGCTGGTATATCAGGAGAATTGCATATCACAAATAATAAAATGGGAATATGACCTGGATTCCATGACACGATTTATTCACCCTAGGTACAAAACACAAAACAATTCTGGAGGCACGGAGTGGACTGGGGCCCATCAAAGCGTACCCACGTCTAGGTCTGAAAGGCCCCGAGCAGGGCGGGGAGCTGTCGTCAGACCCCAACACTCAGGAACGAACCTTCCACTGTGAGATTTGCAATGTCAGAGTCAACTCTGAGCTACAGCTTAAGCAGGTGAGCCATTTTGTCAAAGAGAAAAATGTGAGAATAGCAATTCACTTATATTATCTGACACCCTTTATTTCACCCTACAGCATATTTCAAGCCGCAGGCATCGAGATGGCGTGGCAGGGAAGCCCAATCCTCTACTTAGTCGCCACAAGAAGCGTGTGGACTTCATGGTACACCTTTGTTTTGAATATAGATTATATGAACAATAGTATTGGGGCACCCTCCATTAGGGTTCCTCCATACCCTCATTCACCAGGATCTGTATTTATTTGAAGACTCATACGGTCACTTGGGCAGCCCAGCGGCGGAGTGGTTATCACGTCGGCCTCACAGTGGGGGACCTCGGTTCAAATACAGGTCGGTCCACCTGTGTGGACTTTGCATGTTCTCCTGCGTGGGATTTCTCCGGGTATTCCGGTTTCCTCCCATAGACCAAAGACATGCATGGTAGGCTGATTGGACACTCTAAATTGCCCCTGGGTATGAGTGTGAGCGTGAATGGTTGTTTGCCTACTTGTGCCCTTCGATTGGCTGGCCACCAATTCAGGGTGTCCCTCGCAGTCAGCTGGGATAGGCTCCAGCACCCCCGTGACCTTAGACCCTCAGAAAATGAGATGAGATGAGATACGGTCACTTGCTTTTGTGATGCTTTTTTTGGCAAAAGAAGCGTGAATTTATATTTTTGACATTTGGTCAAGAAACAACCTAAAAATCAGTTTAATGCAACAAAACCAATAAATAATATAACCAGTAAATCACAAATCAGATTTTTTGTATTAAAGCGAGCTCTGCTGGAAACCCTCTCAAGAAATGCAAATATTATTTATAATATTTACAAATATTTCACAATGCTCTGTTTACTATTGTTAGTTTTTAAAAAGCAATAGTCTCACTCAGCAGGCACATTTTCCAGGTGATTAAAAAACACAATTATGCTGAAAATAGTCAAAGGACTATTGGATTGGATCTGATCAGGTGACCAAATCTGACAGCCGTATTGTGCTTGGAGACCACTACCCACGACCCCAACGCGGTAGAAGCAGTGGCTAGATTGGAACAAAAAATAAATGAAGGGTGGTCCTTTTTGTTTCTGCCCTTTGTCCAGAAAGGATAAAGAAATGACCAAATGGTCTTAATTTAGAAAAAGAACCCGTAAGAGTGTGGCATGTGTCCCAGTACTTTTGTTCAGGTGTGTTTTATCCAAATCTCATGAAATTGAGTGATATTTTCCCTGTCTATCCCAAAGGAACTTCCAAAAACTCTAGGGGCAGGACTTTTACCAAATCCTCTGGCCGTCGCAGCGGCCATGGCCGCTGCAGCATCCTCGAATCAGCTGGCACTTCGTCCTGCTGTCCCTGCGGCCCACCCCCATCACCACCTGCTCCAGGGGGCACCACTCAGCCTGCTGAGGCCCGCTCCGGGGCCCATACGCACTCCGCACGGGCCAATTCTCTTCACTCCGTACTAATAACGCGAGGATGAGGAGGTGTCAGGAAGAAGCACACTGTGAAGAAGAGAGCCCAAACTAGCTGATGTTTCATTATAGTCAAAATTGTGACTGACTCTCATCGATATCGGACAACCTGGAGACGTTTTAAGCATCGATCCACTTGCCTTCCCTAAATAAAATATCATTGAACCCGCAAAATCTGGACGATTAGATGGACTGCCACCATAATATTTAAAACCCTACCTCTTCAATGATTCTAATCTTCTCCACATCCGATGCATTAGTTTCATAAGAAAGAAAAAAAGAGAAAAAGGAAACCCGCCGAGTTCTGTATCGTGATCTCTTCTGGTGTTAGCTGTTAGCAATCACTGTGTAATGAGTCCCTCACTTTTTTTGTGGTCAATCCATTTGTGTTGCTGCCGGAGTCTCCTGCAACATTTGTACTGTATGTCTAGGATCTTCCCAGCTGGCTTAGGGGGTCTCTACTTACCTCTGTGGGACACAAACAGGGGGTAAATGAGGAACAGAATATACACTACGTCTTAAAGAAGATATTCAACGAAGCACCTTAACCATGCAAATGGGTCGGCAAAATTGTAGTTGTGGTGAAGAAGTACTATGCAGCTATCGGTGTCAATATTTGTAGTCTAATTAGATGTTGAAGTTGGAGGGGGCGGAAAAAAAAAGCTAAGGGAACTTCAGGGAAGACGAAGCGAGTATCTTTAGGTTTAGGTCTACATGTTTATTGTCTGGTGAATCCCAGATGTTCCCCTGGTGACGTGTTCTAAAAAGTGAATTTGCACTGGGATAATTGATGCATGTAAGTGATTTTGAAATGCATTTAAATGCTTTAATTTACGTTTCACCGCACAAAACACAACAGTTTCAGTATCTCAGAGAAAGACTTGCAACACTGTGAGCAAAGCAGGACAATGAGTGAGGAAAATAGTAGCAGTTATTCGCAAAAAGGGGGATAACCAGCTCACACAAATGCTCTACACGTAGATGCAACACAAACTATAATAGATGTAATTTTCGCAATATGCATATTAGGATAACAATGTTCGAACTACAACAAAGGACACCAGCAATATTATGTAATACAGTAGATGAGAAACACAAGAGCAAATACATGAGAAGCAAAAATATCCTTTTTGATAGCTTTGCAGGTGTGCAAAAAGTTGGTTTGCTCTGCTTTATCGGCCAAAATGACCTTGAAAAGTCCCCATGAAATTTGTCACACGCTAGCGGGAAACTTCAGCGAAGCAAAACTGTAGCAATACTTTCTGCTTCTACTTTTTATGTGAAATGCAAGAAACGCAATCAAAGAAATTGTGTCAAAAGATATATTCATTGTTTTTAGGACTGATGTGTAGGAACATTACTGTATGTGTAAATTCTTATTTAAAAAAAAAAAGACAAATGGCAAACATGGGGTCTTTCAAATTGTTGACTTGTAATAAAATTGTACGCAAAAATCATTAAAAGTTGATCATTCTAACGCCAGTGCAAATTTATTTTCTATTTTTGTTATTTCATTCATTTTTTTATTTTGGAAAATTGGATCTTACTATGAATATTATCTGTCAGTGGCCATTTGCATAATAATTTTCATCCTAATCTGCACAAATCAAGCACTGGCCAAAACTATAAATGGTACGACTGAGGTTTATCAAGAGTTCACAGTTTATATTGTCAAACTATGGAGTCCAGATGGTCTGCATATAAATTGCCCAGACTATTGCTATATTATGCTGCAATTTTAATAATTAACCATCCTCGCTCTCTTCATTTAATGTGTTTGTTGTTTTATCACCTCGGCAGTAGGATCACATTAATTTAACACTCTGTTCGTGAGCCAAAGGTCTTTTCCTCCTTTAGAAAACAGCTGCAAAATGTGATTGTGTATTTAATTTATTTGTGAGTTAATACCTGATTTCTGGTGCAACATGTTGCTTCCTCTTCTGTAGCCATCCCCAGTCACCGTGTTCGATTATATTTGGGTCTGAAAGTGACAACATGATGCAGTCAGGCCGTAGTAAGCGTTTTGAAAGATTTCTTCATTGAAATTGCTTAAGTTGAAGCCAAGAGGACATACTGTTTAAAACATCCCTCCTTTGCTGACGTGGACATGATAAAAAAATGGGAAAACCCAGCGTCAAACAATGACTTCATGCCAAGGGCACTTTCGCAATCCACAAGACACGCATATATTCAAATGGAGACAGGAAGCAAAACAGATGAGCGTGTCAGGGCACGGTGAGACGGATATTTTAGCCGAGCTTGCAACAAGTGGCAGGAACTTGAGGTAAGAGTTTATTTGAAAATTTTTCATTGTTCAATGGTCCTGTTTTGGCTGCAAATGTGGTCCAGAAATGTGGACCAGACTATCACTAATATGACCATATCTCTTTGAGCATCGGGCATATTTCAATACCTACGCCTCCTACCTCATATCTCTGCAAGTTTTAAGACTATCTGGTTGTCAATATCACATATAGATTGATTTATTTACATTTTCTATACATAGTATTCTGTACAATGTACAGTACGATACATAGTATACAGAGTAGTATATACAGCAGGAGTGTGCGGGGTGTGTGTATGTATGATATTTGTAAATGCTGATTTGGAAGGCATTTTTTTGGGGTGAGTTTTCTCTGACATTACAATATACCGGTGTTCATTTGATAGGATGTTGCTGAATGAGACCAACCAAACAGGGGACGCCTTCTCCTGCTACAGCACTTCAGTGGAAGGCTACCGCTACTTTGCGGTCTTGTGGGGATGCGCTGTTACCATCATTGGTACTGTGGGAAATCTGATGACCATTCTGGCCTTCGTCATGGACTCCCAACTGAGAACCCGTTTTAACGTGCTCATCGTCAACCTGGCAGTGGCGGATCTCCTCTACTGCACCGTACTGCAGCCCATCTCCGTGGATTCCTATCTGCACCTCAGATGGCGCAGCGGTGAACTCTGGTGCAGGATCTTCGGCCTGCTCCTCTTCCTGTCCAACTCGGTGTCCATTATCACCCTGTGCCTTGTGGCTATGAGTCGATACATCCTGGTTGCAAAGAGGGCTTTGTTTGAGCGATTTTTTTCAGACTGCGGTCTGGTTTCCATCCTGTTGTCGACGTGGGCACTCGGCCTTGCTAGCTTCGGCCCGCTCTGGTCCGTTTATGTGTTTGTACCCCAGGTCTGCACATGCAGCTTCCATCGCACCAGGGGTCGTCCCTACAGCACCATCCTGCTCTTTTTCTACTTTTTCGTTGGACTGGGCTGCGTAGGGACTTTCTATCTCCTCATTTACCGACGCGTGCGTGTTGCATCAATGGCCCTGCTACGTTACAGGCTCAGCAGGCGGTCTTCCAAAAAGAAACTGGCCCCCTCGGCACCAGCCACTGATGACAGCGGCGTGGAGAGCGGCATGGCCACCGTGAGCAGCGAGCTAAACCAACAGAGCAAGCTCGTGCAGATTAAAGAGGATGCCAACAAGGATAATGCGCCCTCTGAAAAACAGGGCGAGCCAACCGAACTATTGATAGGAAACAAGTCAAATCCAGATGTGGACAGTAAGCCACATTCAAGGCCACCTGCGCCCAACACCGCGTCATCCCGTGCAGCATCCTCTGGAGACGATGCCGAATTTAAGCGTGTGACGCGCATGTGCTTTGCGGTTTTCTTGTGTTTCGTATTTTGCTTCGTCCCCTTCCTGCTCCTCAACATCATTGATAAGGGTGGTCATGCCCCGCGGGTGCTGCACATGTTCTGTGCAAACCTCACCTGGCTCAACAGCTGCATCAACCCAGTGCTCTACGCCGTCATGAACCGACAATTCCGACGAGCCTACCAATTGCTGCTCACCGGGGCAACGAGACCATTCACTCGCCTCTGGATGAAGGGTTCATAGAGTCCCCCAATAAGCAAATATTTCCCATAACTGGGAAAAAGTGCTATCAGTATGTACAATGTAAAATAGGGGCACCAAAATATTGCCTGGGGATACCATACTGCTCCCAATAGAACAGGGGTGTAAAACTCGGGTTGGTTCGCGGGCCGCATTAACGTCAACTCCATTTCATGTGGGCCGGAGCATTTTAGATCTAATATCTAGATTTTTTTTATTTTTTTGGAAATTGGATTAAAAGAACTGGATCAAAGGCCCTATAGTCCGTTTTTATAGATCTAGAGCAATGTTTATTTGAGCTTTTTTTTCTTAGTGTTGGAAAATGTCTTTTAATAATGTTTTTTATTTCAAATGGAAACAAAATATTTTTTTAAAGTGGAAAACGGAAAATATTTGTATATTTATTTTTAGATTTTACAAAATGCTTTTTGAAATAAAAACACAAAAGAAAAAAATTGGATTCAAAAATTGCAATGATTGATTTCAAAAAGGGGAAAATCAGGAAATGTAATGTATATCTATCATCATTTGAATTTGATCCTAAAATAGAAACTTATGATTTACTTTATCGGGCCGCACAAAATGAGGCGGCGGACCAGATTTGGCCCCGGGCCGCCACTTTGACACCAGTGCAATAGAAACATTGTAAAAGCTTTCCCTTTCAAAAAGATTGGTGACCCCTGCTTGAAAGGAATGGAAAAGTCAGATTTGCCTTCTAGGTTCATTTGATAGATTTAGCTTAACTTTTCAATATTAGGCAAATGTAGTTTCTTGGTTTTTTTTCTTTTCATTGGCACATCATTTGTGTCAGATTATGAATGAAAACTCACCATGATGCAGCAGGAATTTCCCTTGTGGCTAGAAGAATTGAGGAACCTTTACAGAAAGGGTCAAAGCGGAAATTGTGAGAAAAGGAACAAATTCACAACTCGTCATGTTTCTTTACATTTTTACAATATGCCAGGGAAACTTTATACACGCAAACTGTATGCTTCTTTGCTACATTTAGGAAAATACATTTTTAGACGGGCTACCTTATTCACTGTTACATAATTTGTGTCACGTTACAAGTGAAATCCCAACATGTTGCACCATGCAAAATTTCCTGTCAGGTGCGTGACAATTTCGTACTGTCAACTGAGGAAGTTGTGACTCAAACTGAAACTGTCGAGATGAGTTGATGTAGGTTTCTTGACAAATATACACCAAATATTTATTCATTTTTAAATAATACACTGATGAAATTCAAGAATAGTACCTGCTGAACACTGTTTATTAGTTGCTGATATATATATATATATATATATATATATACATATATACATATATACATATATACACCACATAATGTCAAACAATGTTATAAAATGTTTTCAGAGTTGATTATTATATTTTCTTTCTCTTAAAATGGGTAGATGTATTTTGTCTTAGCATGTCAAATATTGCAAATATATATATATATATATATATATATATATATATACATATATATATACATATATATATACATATATATATATACATATATATATATATATACATATATATATATATACATATATATATATACATATATATATATATATATATATATATATATATATACATATATATATATATATATATATATATATATATATATATATATATATATATATATATATATATATATCTTTTATTTAAAATTCCAAAAAAAGTCATTAACACTTAAGACAATTGATGGATACCAAAACAATAAAACTTGGAATTGATTTACATTGATCTGTATGTATGTTTTTGTTTTTAATGACAAAAGACCCAAATACCACATGATGGCTGAGCTTGATATTGAGCACACAGAACTTTTACAGACTGGTATGCACGGGTCCATCAAGGGAGATTTCAGAATCAAAAAAGTGGTTTGAGGTGCTGGGATACATCGGGTCATCTCCTAAGATAATATCCGAGTCAGAAAACATGGGATCCCAAGACAAATTGATGTCATGATGCTCAAAAGAATCCACAGGTTGCACTGGGAGCAAAAAAAGGAAAGGAAGTCAAATTTAAAAGATGCCATTTAGGAAGTTTTTAACAATCAAATGGATATGACTTGACTAGTTGTGTAGCTAGAGAGGCATTTCTCACCAGCAACGTCATCCTCCACCACATCTGGGGTAATATTTGACACTGGCTCTAATGTGTCCCTACATAAACGATTGAAAACGTATGAGCTGTCATTAAATCCGTCATTGTTCCATTTTTTTTTTATTGTGTTACATATGTAAATCCTCATGCTCCCCGCTTGTACAGATAAATTCATTTGATTGGAACCTGCAAAAGTAAAGCAAAACTTACACTTACCCCTTTAAAACAAACACTAGCCGGGTCTTGATGTAACGCAGGTAAGGCGAGTCAACTAAAGAAAAAAAAGGTTGGAGACTCTTATAAAGTGCGAACAAATAACATTGATTATCAACAAAAAAAACAACAACAACAACAAAATTGACTTTGATTTTCTTACTTCCACTGTTATCAGCATAATATTTTCCAAAAGCTTCATCTCTAGGAGTGTCTGGGTACAAATATAGTAAGGGATTTTGTGGGACATCTTTCAAAATGAGGAAATGCCTGATAATCTCTTGGAGGGGGATTTGTGTCAGGTCATCTTTGGTGAATGGCTGGATTGTCTTTACGGACGGATCCCCTAAAGAAGGCACACAAATAAGAGTTAGTAGTGTAATGTAGCTGTAAAACCAATTTTCCTAAATGCACCATGCTCACCAGTAGCGTTATTTTCCACCCAGGAGCAGGTGATGCCTCCAATGACACTTTCACTAAAACGTAACAGGAAGGTGCCCCTCTGTTTTTTCTTTAGGAGGGCCTTCTCTTTGCTTTTGCTGATGAAGCCCATGATGAGGCTATAATATCGAGGATGGGAAACATTTATTTTTTTTAAATGAGCTTGAATTTCAATAGGTTTTGAGGGTCAAACACATACCCATCCCTCCAAAACTTTTCAAGATGTGCTTTCACCATTACCACAATGCTGTCAAACCACACCCAGAATGTGTCAGGGCTGTTTTCCTAGATATAGGACAAACTGATCAAAAACGTTCATCTTTGTACCAACAGGCACAAACTGTGTGAAACACAGCGACCCTGTCAAGACACTAACAAATACGCAAAGTTCAAATGCTTACCTTTGAAAAAGTGGGCCAGGCTACATTACAGATGTCGTAGTTTGGTTGTTTTCCTGAATACCGAAAAAAGAAAAAATCAACGACAAAGATATTATTATAGAGATGGATACACATTTGAACAGATGACATGCGAGACAGAAATTAACAACATAATTAAAATGTCACTCGTTTTTTCAAAGGTTGAAATTGTTCTTTTTGTGCAATCTAAATGTGAAATCCTAATAATCCAATCGTTCGTTAGCCGATGATTATGAAACTTGGTAGCCTGGATCATTAACTATTGATCCTCTGAGCTCGATTTTTTTTATGATGTTGCATCAAAGCGAATTAATTAATTGCGGATTTATTGGTGGAGACTGTGTCTCATACTGCAGGTCAAGAGTTAGCGGGCAGCCTTTAGCCTTTAGTGTGCAGTGGGGTACACGGTCGATTGGTCGCCGGTCTTTTGGTCACCGATCTTTTGGTTGCCGGTCTTTTGGTCGCCCGGAAGGTAAGTGATGATTACCATTTAAATCGTTGCTCAAATTCCCTAAATACAAACTGCGAATTACTATTTAGTCATACTTAATGCCCTATTAATTATTAGGCTAAAGAAAAGCTCCAAATTTCCCGGACTTTTCTTGTTTTTTGTTGGAGAACTTGTTAAGACCCTGACGGACGTAGCTTCTTAAAGGGACAACGCATGTACATACAAACTCTTCTACACTCACACGTCGGCTCAGTGAAACTGCTCATGGCCATTGTTGGCTTTTATTGATGCGTAGACCGTGTTGTTTTACCTTGTTTTGTCGCCGGTCTTTTGGTTGTCGGTCTTTTGGTCACTGGTCTTTTGGTCGCCGGTCTTTTGGTCGCCTGTTGTCGCGGTCGGGGCGACCAAAAGACCGGCGACCAAAAGACGGCGACCAAAAGACCGGCGACCAAAAGACGGCGACCAAAAGACCGGCGACCAAAAGACCGGCGACCAAAAGATCGCCGACCAAAAGATCGCCGACCAAAAGTTCGCCGAGCAAAAGTTCGCCGACCAAAAGATCGCCGACCAATAGTTCGCCGACCAAAAGATCGCCGACCAATCGACCGCACACGGTGCAGTGGCACACTCCTACTTGTTTTTCGATGAACATCAACTTACCAAAGAGCCTGTTTGCGATCATTTCCAGCTGAGTTTCATTCAAACCACGTTGGGTAGCAGACAAAAACTGCCAACTAAGCATCTCTCCAAACTGTGGCCAATTGGCTGCCGGCGAGCTAGCGAAGAACATCAAATCCTGTAGGAAAATTCAGACAACACCATTTTTATCACCTGTCTATTGATGGCGTTGGAATGGCTTGAGAGGGTATCTCACTTTAGTGTCCTGGCTGAGCATGTTGAACCAAAGCACAGATGCCCAGGCACTCTGCTGCTGACTGGCATTTGAGATGATAACCACTGGTAAAGAGGTTGCCTGGGTAAGGGACAAGATATTCCATTTTTATTCCCAGACTGTGCCCAGGTCAATACTTCTTTGATGTGTACTTTACCTGCAACTCAACCGACATTCCTTTAAACTCGAACAAAGTGTTGAAGTAGATGAAGTGCAGCTCCTCTGTCACACTCAAAGAAATCTTTCACCAACATACAACACAAATTTAAAAAGAAACCCTCTAATTATAAGATACAAACATGAAGATTTGCACAATATGGAAAAAAAAAACATACAATGGATTAAAAGTACATTTTTACCCACATAACTACAGATCAATTTGATGAATGATAGATGACTAGACAATTACGATGTTATGTTAACCACTTCCCTTCGAAAGAGGAAATTAGAAGTGCAATGGCCAGAATAGAAGTCTAAACAGGGAATGTAAATACAAAAGGTATAAGAATAATTTAACACGATTTAATCTTTCAATCACATCTACAAGATTTTTTTTTCATTGTACATCTTTACATATGTCAATCAGTTCAACTCACGTCAGTGGCTCCTTTTCCACCACCTCCTTTCTGCTCCCTCAAATTCTACAGAGAACAAAAATGCATGTTGAAGGGCTTAAAAACAACAACGTCCACCCATTAACAATGAGCTACAGCAGTTTTTATGAATATGCGAAGAGACAAGAGAGCCAGGGATTCTACTTTTAAGGGAATTATTGTTCTTGATAAGTGATTTCAAGTTTATTGTCCCTCTAGGGCAGGGGTTCGTGGGCCGCATTAACGTCAACTCCATTTCATGTGGGCCGGACCATTTTAGATCTAATATCAAGATTTTTTTTTTTAATTGGATTAAAAGAACTGGATTAAAAGACCTAAATAGTCATTTTTTTATAGATCTAAAGCAATGTTTATTTGAGCTTTTTTTTTCTCAGTATTGGAAAATGTCTTTTAATCATGTTTTTGTTATTTCAAATGGAAACAAAATATTTTTTAAAGTGGAAAACGGTAAATATTTGTATATTTATTTTTAGATTTTACAAAATGCTTTTTGAACTAAAAACACTAAAGAAAAAAATTGGATTAAAAAATTTGCAATGATTGATATTAAAAAGGGGAAAATCAGGAAATGTAATGTACATCTATCATCATTTGAATTTGATCCTAAAATAGAAACTTATGATTTACTTTCTCGGGCCGCACAAAATGAGGCGGCGGGCCAAATTTGGCCCCCGGGCCGCCACTTTGACACCTGTGCTCTAGGGAATCCGAAAAATGGGATGCAATGCCCATCCCTAATATCTATAATCGCTACACCAGAATTCCAGTTAAAATCATAGTCACTCACAAGATGTCTGAAGTCTGCCACCATGCCGCCTTTCTTACTTTCTGACATATTCAAGGCTTTGCTTGTGGTTCCTAAAACATTGAAATGACGATATCTGCAAGTAAAACAAAAAAAAACATTTAAATCCAATAACCACATTATTTGGAGGCCAAGTATGAAAGAAAATATTTACCTTTTTATCTGAGGTGCCTCCCTAATTGAAATAAAGAACAGATGATAGAAAAAAGAAAGGCATTCAACACACAAGTGCAACACAATTCTGGGCTGAGAGACAAAGAGCAATTTTACCGGTCCATTGATACATTGACTTTCATGGAATGATTCAGGTCAGGAAACTTGACGAGAAGCCTGAAAGATTTTAAAATGTTTCAAATTTTCTAAATCATGTAGCTGTTCTATTTTAAATACATGAGATTATAACAAAAACAACAAGAACATTCTGTAAGAATTCTGAGACATTATGATAAAGAATCCTTTTGATCAATCAGAATGAGTTTGGTCATATATGCATTTTTCTAAATTACACAGCATTTATCATCATTCAAATCTGACCTGGTTTTAACAAAGAACTGTACACCAGTGCGGAGAACCAGAGGGCCTTTCCCCTGAGGCATGGTTGGCTGAGTCTCAACCACAAAGGAACTTGAAGAGGATGAAAAAAATAAAATATATATCTAGTACATGTCGATAATATGAGCACAATAATTTGTTATGGGAACTTTAGAAAGAAACCTCTTGAGCAAATCTGTTAGGAGTTTTTCAGTCATCAATTGCAGAGAAGGTTTTAGGGCCTTTATGGGGTCCTTTTCATAGGAAATCTTTCCAGCCAGTTCTTCCAGCTTGCTGAGGAACTCACGCACTTGGAAAAGAGATTCCGCAACACAGGTGAACCTAGAAGGGAGAGAATGTTCACACAAATGTGAAAGGGTTGAAGGGGGAAAAAAAAGATTTGTCCATCGAACAGACCAATTACGTTTTAATTTCTTTTCAATCAAACACCAACCAATGTTCTATGAGCTTCTGTCAATTGTATTCACATTTAGCTTGAGCAATTTCTAAATCAAGATAATTGTTAACATGAACTAAGATTGCTACCATTGGCCAATAGTTCTAACAACCAAAAATGTTGCATTCAAATATAAGTACCGTATTTTTCGGACTATAAGGCGCATCTGAGTTTAAGTTGCATCAGCCAATGAATACAAATCTCATTTTCTGAACCACTTTATCCTCACTAGGGTCGCAGGGGGTGCTGGAGCATCTCCCAGCTGACTTTGGCCCAGAGGCGGGGGACACCCTGAATTGGTGGCCAGCCAATCGCAGGGCACAAGGAGACAAACAACCATTCATGCTCACACTCATACCTAGGGGCAATTTAGAGTGTTCAATCAGCCTACCATGCATGTCTTTGGAATGTGGGACGAAACCGGAGTACCCGGAGAAAACCCACAAAGGCCCGGGGAGAATATGCAAGTCTTATATTAGTACATTTAAACTGATATTTTTGGTAATTACTAGCAATGTACCTTTTTCTTTAAAATTGTGCAGACCATATAGTGTTTGGACTTTTTTTTATTTTTTTTATTATTATTATTTTTTATTTATGAGATTGATGATTTATCTTGCACTTAGTATAAACAAGGTAATAAATGTTCTCAAAACATTTTTAATTAATCATTAAACATATTTATGAAATAAAAATCTCTGATACTCTTATGTTTTGACTTTTAATTTTTTTATTTAAGAGATTGATGATTTATCTCGCACTTAGTATAAACAAGGTAATAAATGTTCTCAAAACATATTTAATTAATCATTAAACATATTTATGAAATAAAAATCTCTGATACTCTTATGTTTTGACTTTTAATTTTTATTTTATTTTTTTATTTTTTAAAGAGATTGATGATTTATCTCGCACTTAGTATAAACAAGGTAATAAATGTTCTCAAAACATTTTTAATTAATCATTAAACATATTTATGAAATAAAAATCTCTGATACTCTTATGTTTTGACTTTTAATTTTTATTTTATTTTTTTATTTTTTTAAGAGATTGATGATTTATCTCGCACTCAGTATAAACAATAAATGTTCTCAAAACATTTTTAATTAATCATTAAACATATTTATGAAATAAAAATGTGATACTGTGATACTCTTAGAGTAACCTATTGTGTACAGTTAATTCTAAATAATGTACTGTTATCAAATAAATAATTTTCATGAATTCAAATTGTTTGATTGAAAAGAATATAACCGACCGAGAACTGGAATAATCTGGCCCTAGAAATATATAACCTGAATCTGTGATTTCTACCACACATCATATATATTATTACAACAAATAAAAACAAAATGAAAAAGATCCCACACAAAATAAACTAAATTATATTTTCAAAACAAAATACGCATTATTGTAATCCAATTTTAAAATGGTTCTCACGGATAAGAGCATACCATTTCTCAAGCTGATCTAGACAAACTGGAAGTGGTGCTCCGATGCAGTGTTTTTGCTGTCTTCTCTGCCATTGGACCCTTTCGTTGTTGACCAGACCTATCAGGTGCTCAGCCTTTTCCAGGAGCTCTTTGAGGCCAAAAAGCGTGTTCTAGAATCAAAGTGTACACAAATAATGGGGAGAAACAAAGGGAGGCGGAAAGACTGGCAGTGCTTCAAGTCGCTAACCTTTCTGCTATCGTTCAGTTTGTTTATCAGTGACTGAAGTTTCGCCTCATGTGGGTTGCCACTTTGTCCAGGCATGGTCTCTGTTCCATGGTAAGACCACAATTTCCGCACAGCCCAAAAAATGATGAGAACATTATTCGAATTTAGAAAGTATAATTACAAGATCGTTTTTTGCTGACCTTCCATCTTGAACGTTTTGTACTTAAAATCAAACTCATCCTGCTGCTCCTCCAGACACATCGTTGCATGTTCTATATACTGAATAAAAATCATATTTGGTTCATTACATTCAGTATTTCCTCAACGTAATTAAAACACTAAATCAACAGTATCTGCACCTGAACTTCAGTTTTCAGGCTAGACATTTTATGGTCAATGTCGCACTGGGTGCTAGTCTCAAAGACTCCTTGCTCAACTTCCAAAACCTGCACCTGATAAGACACAGAGAAGGAGATGGATAGCATGAATAATTTACCATCTACCATATGCAAACAGTAGACAAAGGAGAACAGTAAAAACTGAAGACTGCATTTCACACGAATTTCTGAGGAAAAATGTCCCTCAAAGGTCAAACCATTAAGATGGATCGGACACAAAATCACAACTTTAGCTCGATGATCTTTAATAGGATTAACTTTTTGGGAGTTTGTTGTTTTTGTGAGGCCCCCCCAAACACTGAATTATAGTCAGATGGATTGTCTTGACACTTCCCAATGAAAGAGCTTAGTTTAAAAAAAGAAGAAAAAAAACATATTTAAAGTAGTAGTAAATACAAGCTGTCCAGACACAGACCAGCTGAAGTCCATCTCAGGCGTGTGCGGTCGATTGGTCGCCGTCTTTTGGTCGCCGGTCTTTTGGTCGCCGGTCTTTTGGTCGCCGGTCTTTTGGTCGCCGGTCTTTTGGTCGCCGGTCTTTTGGTCGCGTTTTTTTGGTCGCGGTCTTTTGGTCGCCCCGACCGCGACAACGGGCGACCAAAAGACCGGCGACCAAAAGACCGACGACCAAAAGACCGGCGAAAAAACAAGGTAAAACAACAGGGTCTACGCATCAATAAAAGCCAACAATGGCCATGAGCAGTTTCACTGAGCCGACGCGTGCGTGTATAAGAGTTTGTATGTACATGCGTTGTCCCTTTAAGAAGCTACGTCAGTCAGGGTCATAACAAGTTCTCCAACAAAAAACAATAAAAGTCTGGGAAATTTGGAGCTTTTCTTTAGCCTAATAATTACTAGGGCATTAAGTATGACTAAATAGTAATTCGCAGTTTGTATTTAGGGAATTTGAGCAACGATTTAAATGGTAATTATCACTTACCTCCCGGGCGACCAATCGACCGTGTACCATGTCAGGTGTATTGTCTCCACCCAAATAAAGAAAAGGAAAAGAATCTGCTACCTGCGCAGCCAGTTCAGCAGTCTCCAAGATCGTTTTCTCTTTATCCAGGTACCAACAGAAGTTGAGTGCCAAAAGACATGGGTTCTCCTGGTACTTCTGTGAGAAATTACACGGATCAGGGACAATGGAGATAAGTGTTCATTTTCAGTCAGGATGCAAAAGCAGTACATGCCATTCATTATTCTTTTAAACAGCATTGGATGTTTATGTCTGAACCATAAAGACCTGAAAGTTCTGTTTGTATCGACGAAAGTTGTGCTGCATTAAGAAGGAATCCTCTTGTACAAAGCGACTGTACTGGATATCCAGATTCTCTAGCAGGACCTGGAATAACACCATGGCCACGTCGTAGTCATTCGCTGCTCGCACCCTAAAAGGAAACGGGATAATAAAGCAGTGCAAAAAGAACAAACAATGTACAATCAATATTTCCTTACAACTAAAGAAACTAAGTAAAAGCATCATTTATATTATAACTTAGGGGGTAATTGCAATTGGTATGCGACGCCGAGCATATGGTGCTTTAATTCTCAAAAGAACAATTGTCATCCTGAAGGGAAAATATTGATACACATGCTTAATGAGTCTTTTGAAATTGTTACCACTGTTGTGATTCAATCCATGCAGACAGGTAATGGCGAACATCCATGGGGAGAGCTTCCTTGTCATACAAGTCATGCAACTGTTGAGTGTACGCAGGGTGCAGCTGCATCAGCCTCTCCCACTGGGACATCTGAGGGCAGGAGAAAAGTTTAAAATGTTCAATGACCTGAGACGTCCACATCATAAAGTATTCATCTTATATACTAATTTGCCAGGGAGCTGTTAATCCCTACCCCACCTGACTTGCAGCACAAGGCGGGGGACACCCTGAATTGGTGGGCAGCCAATCGCAGGGCACAAGGAGACAAAGGACAACCATTGACACTCACACATACCTCGGGGCAATTTAGAGTGTTCTAAAATCCTGCCGTGCATGTTTTTGGAATGTGGGACGTAACCAGGGTACCCGGAGAAATTCCACGCAGGCCCGGGGAGAACATGCAAACTCCACACAGGTGGACCGACCTGGATTTGAACCTAGAACCCCAGACCTGTGAGGCCGACGCACTAACATTTTAAGAGTCAGTTTTTGAATATTCAGCGACTGTAGTAACCACTGTCCCAGTGTAAAGCAATGAATCACATGATTCATTTCAATCACACACGGGGGTGCCGGAGCATATCCCAGCCAACTGTGAGTAGTAGGCAGGGGACAGCCTAAATTAGTTGCCAGCCAATCGCAGACAGAATATAATGAATTTTATATAATTATCATGCAGTTTTACAAAATAGTGTATCTCTTCTATTGTTTATATTTAAAAAAAATGATAGGGCTACATTAAATATCTCAAACTATCCTTGGAACCTTGTCATCCATAACATCAGAAACGTAAATTCGTTTTTTTTTTCATTTGCCAAGTTTGTGTGTCCTCTTGGTCAGCGGTGACATGCTTGATAAACAGGGAATATACACAAGAAAAAAAGTCAACAAAGGATGTGTGTGTGTTAGACGGTCGGTGAGAATAGCGATGCCTGTACAAAACATGTCCATACCTTGCTAAATGGAGCGATGTTACCAACAGGAGTGTCCGATTCCTCGTCGTATTATGTCTCCTTAAGCTTTCCACCTTTTAGTGTAGGCAAGACATGTTTTGCATTTGTCTAGTTCTCTGGACTCCTCGCACTTCCGCAGTTTCTGTCACAGAGTCAAATCAAACAGCTGATTGGTTGAATAGCTGTCAAAACAGCGCACGCGATTGGTCCAAAAACACAGTTGATGTGGTTGTATTTTTTTAGAATCGAAACCTACATTGAACATTTCCGAAGAAGTGCGGAAAAAGTACATTGGTTTAAATATTATTGTTTTCACATCAGTTTGTTTGCTAAAATACCTCAAACCACTATTCCACATTCAGGCCATTCTAACCACACCAACGATGCTGATCAAATTTTAAAAAAAAAACATTATTCCACATTCACGCCATTATAATCACACTAACTATGCTGATCAAAATGTTTAATATACCATGTCAAAATAACGTTCAAAGCAGTTTTTTGAGAAAACAGGAAAAACTTGACAACAGTTTTTTAAGCACCAAATATTTTCGTTTAAAGATGTAGTCTTTTTGAAGGTTTGAGGCAGACCTGTACATCTGTCAATTACAAAGAAAGAACTTGATCATCATGCCCTAGGCCAGGGGTAGGGAACCTATGGCTCTTGAGCCACATACGGCTCTTTTGATGGGTGCATATGGCGCTCCGCTAACCTGTGAGGTAAACTATGGAAACTGCTGGTGAGAAAGCGCAGGAATAGGATCTTTACGTTGGTATTATGGCGTTGACATTACCTACAGCGCCTTATAATCATAATATTTTTTTCATTACACTTTTATGCATGGATATTCTCATTGATACTCATTGATTAGCAACAACGGAACAATGTCGTCAAAAGAATTCAGAGACTTTTTGTACTTTAAAAGTGGTGAAGTGACTAAAAAAGGCACACATTTTCATGTATGTCGACTTTTAAATTCGGAGCATAGCTCTCAATGATTAACATTTAAAAAGATATGAATTGTTTATGGCTCTCTCCATCAAAAAGGTTCCCGACCACTGCCCTAGGCAGCTCTGAAATTCTCCTATTTCCTGAGTACATAAAACGGTGAATCGCCTCAACAGTGGCTTTATTGTTAAGAGCAAAAGTCAACATTTGTAGTAGTCAATGTTCCCTCTAATTTTTTTGTTTGTCTGGGCAGAAAGACAACCTCCCTGAGCACAATGAGTACCAGTGTGAGCAACATCATCATTGCTCGCTATGGGCACACACCAGTATCACACCTGCCATAAGCAGGTGCATGTCTACTACACATAAATGATTTAGTAATAATAAAATGTAATGATTAATATCTATGAATGGGCGGCCCGGCGGATGAGTGATTCGCTCTTCGGCCTCACAGCTCTGGGGTCCTGGGTTCAAATCCAGGTCGTCCACCTGTGTTGAATTTGCATATTCTCCCTCGGCCTGCGTGGGTTTTCTCGGAGTACTCCGTTTTCCTCTCACATCCCAAAAAGATGCATTGTAGGCTGATTGGACACTCTAAAATTGCCCCTAGGTATGGGTCTGAGTGTGCATGGCTGTCCGTCTCCTTGTGCCCTGCGATCGGCTGGCCACCGATACAGGATGTCCCCCGCACCTGGCCCAAAGTCAGCAGGGATAGGATCCAGCACCCCCCGCGAGCGAGAAAGTGGATAAAGCGGTTCAGAAAATGAATGAAAAATATCTATGAATAAAACATCTTCATGAATTCCATTAGAATATGCACAAATCCGACTTAAATTTTACCTTATTTTACACATCTGTCATTCTCACTTCTCATTCTCGTTCAAATAACTTTTCTGATGAATGTGTCACTTGTGGTAGTAGTAGTTGTAGTAGTAGTAGTTGTAGTGGTAGTAGTTGTAGTGGTAGTGGTAGTGGTAGTAGTAGTAGTTGTTGTTGTTGTAGTGGTAGTAGTAGTAGTAGTAGTAGTAGTAGTAGTAGTAGTAGTAGTAGTAGTAGTAGTAGTAGTAGTAGTAGTAGTTGTAGTGGTAGTAGTTGTATTGGTAGTAGTAGTAGTAGCAATAGTAGTAGTAGTAGTTGTAGTGGTAGTAGTAGTAGTAGTAGTAGTAGTAGTAGTAGTAGTAGTTGTAGTGGTAGTAGTTGTATTGGTAGTAGTAGCAATAGTAGTAGTAGTAGTTGTAGTGGTAGTAGTAGTAGTAGTTGTAGTTGTAGTAGTAGTAGTAATAGTAGTAGTAGTAGTTGTAGTGGTAGTAGTAGTTGTTGTAGTGGTAGTAGTAGTAGTAGTTGTTGTAGTGGTAGTAGTAGTAGTAGTAGTAGTAGTAGTAGTTGTTGTAGTGGTAGTAGTAGTAGTAGTAGTTGTTGTAGTGGTAGTAGTAGTAGTAGTAGTAGTAGTAGTAGTAGTAGTAGTAGTAGTAGTAGTAGTAGTAGTTGTTGTAGTGGTAGTAGTAGTAGTAGTAGTAGTAGTAGTAGTAGTAGTAGTAGTAGTTGTAGTGGTAGTAGTTGTAGTCTTAAAAATAATTGGTTGGTGGTGTTACATACTCAAATTTATAGAAGTATATAACCTTATGTTTGCATTCACTCACATTGATCAGGTATCTTGTTTGTATTATCACTCAAATCACGTGTATTCACACTTAAATTTTAATTACCAATCCTTGTAGCTGCTTCTCAACACATTGCTTCTTCGTCCTGCAAATTCATCCCTGTATCTTACGACTCATTAATATTTTTGAGGAGTTCCGGCCTTGAGATAGGGAGGCACGGGACATTCCAGCCCTGGCCTTGGTACCTGGGCCCAGGAAGAGGATCCTGCCATTATTCCCAAGCTACTGAGTGATAAGATGGTTTAATTGGCAAGAGTGTGCTAAAAAGTGGAGGCAACATATTTTTTGGAAGTTCCTTCCTAAATTTAAACGTGCCCCTAATGATGAAATTAACGCCCACTTTTGCCTGCTGGAAATAAGATATATACTGGACTCAGATGTCAAATGTTGTGTGCTTCTTTCATTAAAAGACTTTCTTTGTTTCTTTGTTGGCTCCGTTTACAGCAAAACCTCCCGAACAGAAAACGAGCACATGGTGTTGTGGGTATGACCTCAAGATCCAACGCTATCAGTGGGCCGGTGTGATGTAGTACATAGTGCAACACATGGAGTGTGTAGTCTGGAAAAATTCAACACGATTCAAACCACAATTTAAAAACATTTTATTTTAGATAGAAAATATACAAAGGAAACATTTTATATGTCAAAATGTAAACAAAAATACTGTATATAGCTTGTTATGTGTTATTTTTCTTTCCAGTGCGCAAATATTTGCAAATTTCCGGTGGGGAAATCCTGAATAGGAAGTAAATAGCTTTTAACACATTGGGGTTCCATTGACAGTGATGGACATTTGATCCATTTGAGCTGGGAGGGTTGGCAGTGAACCATCACTGCCAGTCCTCACACTTAAAGTAGATTGGACACCGGTCGTTGCCAATAAATTAATATTTCTCTTATCAGTTTAAGAGGACAACATTTGAGCTTTTTTGTTCTGTTCTTTCGAGTCCTTCATGAATAAAAATATGCAATGAGCCGATGAGCCTTCTTCATGTGGGCACTGCTTTGGGCTTGAGGAAAATCCTGCTGTGCCAGTAGTCGGGATTGTCAAAAGATCTGTCTCCGTTCATGGAATCCCCGACCTCGACTCCAGCTCGCACTTTTACACAAGGCTCAAAGCCAAATTGACGTGCCGTGGCGCCGGTCGACTCTCCGTCGCCTCCTCTTTGCATGTTCTGGTACACGCCTGCTTCTGTGGGCTTCTTGCCATTGAAGCAGTCCATGTCCTCGTACTCGTAAGCCTCACCCTCGTCCTGAACCTGGATCTTCAGCTCCTTGTTTTCCCGAAGACCTTGCCTCAGCTTTGGCTGTTTATTAGTGTAATGGTTCTGACTGTCATCCACATACTCTACTTCTGCCTCCTTCCCTTTTTGCACAACGCCCAGGGGAGGAGGCGGTGGATCATGTGGCGGAGGGTCTTCGTCTTTTTCACTACATCGGATATCCATGTATTCATATTTGACCTCTTGAGAGCCGAGATGTTCTGAGCTCTGATTGTGCCTGAATGGCATGGCATTGCCCGAGCTCGTCATCACCTGAGATGAGAGCGAGGACGTTCGCTTCTTCCTGGTTTTGGGCCTTTGGCCGTTGTCTTTGAGGTGGCTGTTGATTCTGGGTGAGAAGTCCGTCTGCTTGCTCATGTACTCGTATTGCTCGTCTTTCATGTTGTACAAAAGCCCAGAGGAGTGTGATTTGCCCATCCTGCCAGGTACGACTCGAGAGGGAAACAGCAGAGTTTCTGTGGGAAAAAAGAAGAACATATATAACTTTATTTGTCATTCATTAGTTTTTCTGAACTGCTTATCCTCACAAGGGTGCTGGAGGCCATCCCAGCTGACTTTGGACACAACATGAATTGGTGGACAACCAATCACAGTGCTAATTACGGTACACGGTCGATTGGTCGCCGGTCTTTTGGTCTCCGATCTTTTGGTCGCCGGTCTTTTGGTCGCCCGGTAGGTAAGTGATAATTACCATTTAAATCATTGCTCAAATTCCCTAAATACAAACTGTGAATTACTATTTAGTCATACTTAATGCCCTAGTAATTATTAGCCTAAAGAAAAGCTCCAAATTTCCCGGACTTTTATTGTTTTTTGTTGGAGAACTTGTTAAGACCCTGACTGACGTAGCTTCTTAAAGGGACAACGCATGTACATACAAACTCTTATACACTCACGCGTCGGCTCAGTGAAACTGCTCATGGCCATTGTTGGCTTTTATTGATGCGTAGACTAGCTCCACTAGCTCTGTGAACCACCGAATTAAGAACGACCCAGTTTGCCAAGATTTTTTTTTCATCCGGACCTTCGTTCCATTTATAATGCAAAATTATGTGTACATTTAGCACAGTCAGTTTTTTGTCACTTAAAGCCATTTGAATGGTTTTGTGGCTTTGACAGGCCACCCAATCCCAATTGTATGGAGTTTTCATGTTCTCCCCAGGTTTGTGTGGGTTTTCTCCAGGTACTCCGGTTTCCTCCCACATTCCAAAAACATGCATGGTAGGCTGTCTGAAGACTCTAATTTGCCCAAGGTATGAGTGTGGGCGTGGTCCCTGTGCCCTGCGATTGGTGCACCCATAGTTGGCTGGGATAGGCCTTGTGAGGATTCGCGGTATGGAAAATGCATAAAAAACATTCTTTTAACAGAAGCGTATAGCTGAATTTTTAAGATAGTGAATATTAAATGTACAACTATTTATTGTTACACCTCTGTCATTCACCATGCTTTCAGACATTTTACGACACTAATAAAAGATGGATCACCTCTCTCTGGGCTGTTTCCAGGCAACACATAACCGTTTTGGTCCTCTTCATCCATCTCTGGAGACGGCGTCTCAGGTGCCCCACCGGACAAGCTGTCTCTCTGGGACATGTAGGCGCTGTCCTGCCGCCGACGCCTACGCTTCGGGCTTCCAGCTAGGGATAAGTCCTCGATCATCTCCAGTTCGGTCCCAGTACCGCAGCCCTCAGAACTTTCGGACACGGTGCGAGCGGAGTTGAGCCGAGAACGTGACTGCCAAGGAGCCTGGAACATTGCGGACAAGTAAATATTAAACTGTCATTTTGATCGCTGCTACCGTGTATCTTGAAGATGATTAGATTAGATACCTTTACTCATCCCGTATTCGGGAAATTTCATTGTCACAGTAGTAAGTGTGAGAATACAGACACAGGAATTTTTTTTTAGACATAGATAAATAGGTAATAAATAAATAAATACATGTAAAAATAATGATGAGATGCCCAAATGATCCCACCTGTCCTGGATTGTCCACGCCTGATGTCATTGGCAGATAACCAGCGCCACCTGGTGAACTCAAAACCACCTTAATATGAAGAAGAAAAAAATAAGATCAAGGAATACAGTACATTGTATTGTAAGATTTGGGTAAAAGCCAATTTACCCTGTGAGAATCCAGCCTGGAAAGGCCAATAAGGCTCCGAGACGTAGAGGGAGACAGATAGTGCGATGTCGTCTGGGGGTCCTCCATTGATACGTCTCTCGCCTGTTCCTCCAGGTCAAAGTCAAGGTCTTCCAGGTCATCTAGGTCTGCACTACGGTGGGTAATTTCATCAGCAGGACCATCAGACTGACTGCATTCCTCCTGTTGGTAGCAAATAATTGTGAATTTAGATGACATATAATCAAAACATTACCAATGTCCGTGTACGCAGTCTCTCGACGCAATGTGTCATCTGACCTTTATCACCAGGTAGCGAGGAGGATCTCTTGCCATTCTGGTGAATTCATTGGCGAGCTCCTTAAATGTCGGACGGACGTTCTCGTCGATCATCCAGCCTGGAAGCAGACACAATTCATTCATTCTCGGAATTAAACAGATTTTAGCCTAAATTTAAAGAATTTGGCTGCAGAATCAATCGTAAACTCACACTTGACCATGACCATGTACACGTCAATTGTACAGATTGGGGGCTGGGAGAGTCGCTCCCCCTTTTCCAGGAGCTCGGGAACCTCTTGCGAGCGCATGTTTGAGTACGGCTCCATGCCATGAGACATCATCTCCCATATTGTTACACCTAACAAAGAACAGTGAAGATGTAACGTGGAATCTAAAGTCATACTTTTGTTGGAAATTTCTTTTTTCTTATTTTGTTTCGTTTTAATAGACAATTAAATCTTGCCTATCAAGCCTGGGCACTAGATCGGAAATATCAACTTTTTTTTCATTAGACCATAAGCTAAAATACAGAATTATTCAAAAATCACAAGCAAAATACACCCCGACTTTTTTTAAGAGCTCAACTGTGGTAAACGTCATCAACTCTGCACAAATTCACAAATGTCATTGAACAACGGCTCACCATAACTCCAAACATCACTTTGATGAGTGTATTTGCGAAACAGGATGCTCTCAAGGGCCATCCACTTGATTGGTGTCTAGAAACATTGGAATATTTCAATACACAATCAACCCAGTCACTTTCCGTTGACAACGTTTCAACCAGTATACAAACCTTGACTTCATTGTAAAAATACTTCTTGTCATCGGGATACAGTAGATCAGCAATACCATAGTCGGAAATCTGGACGGTATAGTTATTCTTCAACAGCACATTTCTAGCAGCCAGGTTCCTGTGGACCATCCTGTTTTCTTCTAGGTAATACATACCCTAAGTAGAGTATAGAATACAATCAATGGGATGAAGTATAGGTTTCATAGAGAAGTACTCATCGGTCAAGCCGTATTACCTTAGCAATTTGCACACACCAGTTCAGCAACCGCTGTGGGCTAAGTTTGTTCTTGTTGTTCCTGACATGTTCCAGTAGGGAGCCTTGGTTGTTGAGCGGGCTGATAAGCTGCAGGTCAGCGCCGGGACAGATACCGAGGATCCGGGCCACGTTAACGTGGTCCAAGCTTCCCATCACCATCATGTGCTGTGGTCCATATTGAGGATGGGGGTGAGTTATAATAGCGCATTGTTATATTCTTTTAATACATTTTTAAAAAAATGTGAGAACAGCATCAGGAGCTGCTGAAAAAAAATGCATATATATCCATTGATGAGCGGATCAACTTTAGGTCTTTAGAAGTGTTGTCAAAAGTATTAAAAAGTATATGTGTCGGTACTGCAATGTTGTATTCGGATGCAATATTGGATTCCCAAAGTATCACTGCTCAGTAATTTGTTTATGCACGACCACAAGTCACCAGGAATTTGGAGTCATGGGATAAATATATCATAAATATATTCAAAGTGGGTGCAACATATAGTCAGATTCGCCTTGTAGTCCAAAAATTATGAAAATTGATCATTTTACCAAACAGCACCCAATCATTCTCTAACAAAGAAATTGTGTTTAGTGGTAAATACTGTTTTGTTCTTTCTCACATCTGTCACTTCGAAGAAAGTCTGTCGTCCAGTGCGGTCGTGGATGGTTTTAATTGCAACTGGAAGCTTCACTGTGTCTCTTTCGGGGATCCAAATGCCCTGTGAAATGAAATCATACTTCAGTCTGCTTCCAATCTGGAGCAAAGTGAGATCATTTTCTTTCTAACGGCACTAGTCGACTACCTTATGAACTGATCCAAACACGCCATTTCCCAACAGCTTGATCTTACGCAGCTCGGTGGACTTGAGGATCCGAGCGTGGACTTTGGGCCCCTTCTCATCAGGGTCCAGCGGCTCGAAACTCTGACAAATGAACAAAGCGTGTTTTAAACTCACTGGACATCCTTCAATTGTTTAGAAGAAGAATATTTCCATTTCAGTCCTCACAAAACGCGTGGCATTTCAGGTTGACATTCGACTCCTAATTGCATGACGTGTGTGAAAATCAATTTCAACAGTAAAGGTCATCCTGAAATTTCACCACAAAACTGAACATCTTCAACTCTTTGAGAGTATATTACTGTCATATATTCCTTTAGCCTACAGGGGTCAAAGTGCCGGCCCGGGGGCCAAATCTGGCCCGCTGCATCATTTTGTGCGGCCCGGGAAAGTAAATCATGAGTGCCGACTTTCTGTTTTAAGATCAAATTCAAATTATTATAGATGTACATTACATTTCCTGATTTTCCCCTTTTTAAAATCAATCATTGCAATTTTTTAATCCATTTTTTTTCTTTTGTGTTTTGGCATTTTGGAAAATCTAAAAATAAATTTATAAATATTTTCCATTTTCCATTTTAATATTGAACATAATTTTAAAAAAAAATTGTTTCCTTTTGAAATAAAAAACATGATTAAAAGAAATTTTCCAATACTAAGAAATAAAATCTCAAATAAACATTGCATTAGATCTATAAAAACTGACTATTTAGGTGTTTTGATCCAGTTCTTTTAATCCAATTAATTTAAAAAAAATCGAAATATTAGATCTAAAATGGTCCGGCCCACATGAAATGGCGTTGACGTTAATGCGGCCCGCGAGCCAACCCGAGTTTGACACCCTTGCTTTAGCCAATGTTGATGTAAAAACACAAATAATAAATCATGATGAGACATTTGCAGTGGCAGGTAAACAAGAATCAATTCAATTCTAATGATAGTAATAAGCAAAAGGTCACCTCTCCGTTGGCCATGTATCTCCTCATGGCTCGTTTGCGGCGAATGGCTAAACCTCGGCGGTACAAAACGCTCAGCACAAAAATAGAGAAGCTTGCAAACAGAAGGGCAATAACTCCTAGTACGATGCCCGTGGTTGCTTGTCTGAAGATTCAAAAAGAGAGAGAGAAAAGAAATGAGAAAAAGACAGATCGATTGGACAGAATCTGAGGAGAATCCTACCCAGAAATGTATCTGGAAGAACCGATACAGCCTCCAGTCCCTGGACCGTAGCACCTGGCGTGAAAATCCATTTTAGCTGAATGCATAAAATGCTCAGATACCGAAAATAATCCAAAGGGTTGCCCCCTCACCCTTGAGTACAGTTGATGTGACACTGTTCGCAGCGGCCTTGCTTGTTGGGGTACTTGAAGATGACGCCCTCGCCTCCCATCACACCCTCAGGACAAAATGAAACACAATGTGGGCCATCCTGCCGGTTGGCGCACGCCACGCACTCATCTGTCCCCTGCATAGAGTGAATGACCATTTAAAAAAGTCCAAAACGAATAAAAACAGTAAGCTTTATTGATGCTGAGAGCTTTTTCTTTTGGTGTTACTAAAAATAATGCTCCCCTTACAGCTTTTGTATCTATATATTATTTGTTCTATTAGCGACTTACCAAAGGTATAACCATGTTTTTTTTATTGTCTTGTAGATGTATTTTAAAGCTTATTATTTATGTATTTCCTATATGATGGCACTGGAACAACAAGATGAAAATTGATCATCTGGCTGATTCTGAATTTTATTACCATGCGTAATCATGTGTTTTATGACATCACATTGTACCCTTTCAACTTAATTTTTCCCAAGCATATTACACCAAATAGGCATACGAGCTATAAATAAATCAATAAACTGAAAGCACTATTATAGTGAGAAAAATGAAATTGCATGAGCGGATTATATGTATTAATTGATATTATTATTCAGAATTATATTTATTAATAATTCATTACGTTGTATGTAAAAAAACACTGTACACTTTCCACTTAATTTTTCCCAAGCATATTACCCCAAATAGGCATACAATACGAGCTATAAATAAATCAATAAACTGAAAGCACTCTTATAGTGAGAAAAATGAAATTACATGAGCGGATTATATGTATTAATTCATATTATTATTCTGAATGATATTTATTAATAATTCATTACGTTGTATATAAAAAAACTGATACAAATACAATAACCCACCCCAAAAAACTTTCTTTGACCACTAGAGGGAAACCAAATTGCATACTTTTTCTTTCATTTTTTTGTGTGTGTGCATTTTTACCGGGCCAGTGCAAGTCTCCTTTCCCATTTGGACTTTACACTCTGAGTGGCAGAGCATACATTCTCCTGATGGATCAGCAAACTCACGGCCCTCCCTAAGTCAAGATGCAAAAAAATAAATTAACATTTAATCATGTTTTTTTTTAACTAAAAGACACAATAAAAAGGCTACATTTGGCCGAGAAGACCACAACAACAATAAAAACAAGAACAAAAACTGACCCTGTCAAGAACATGCATTCTGGCACACAAGTTCCTCCTCTCCTGTACTTCTTGCAGGAAAGACACTGATCCGGGCCTGGACCCCAGCATCCGTCCGAGGAGCACAGGGGGTCGCACACATGGCCGAGATCAACTGCAAACAGGCAAACCTGTCACTCAACTATATCATTTGCTATTTGAACTGGGAAAGTTGAATGCTTGTGTTTTAGTGCCATTGACATTGCTTAAATTCCAATCCCTTTGACCTGGGACGGGCTGGCAGAGATCATTCAAGTCTCTTAAAAATGGATTACTTAAATTTGGTTGATGATACTATTACCAACGAGACATTTTACATCTCAATTTTTCATTGTACTTATGTATAAATTGTTCTTTTGTTAGTAAAGTAATTAGCTTTTTTATTTTAGTGTAAGGTTCGCGGGCCGCTCTAACGTCAACTCGATTTCATGTGGGCCGGACCATTTTAGATATAATATTTAGATTTTTTTTTTTTATAAATGGATTGAATGAACTGGATTAAAGTCCCTGAATATTCAGTTTTTTATAGATCTAAAATTTATTTTAGCTTTTTTATATATGTTTAGATTTTACAAAATGAATTTTGAACTAAAAACACAGAAAAAAATGATTAAAAAATTACAATTATTGATTTAAAAGGGGGGAAATCAGGAAATTTAATATACATCCATACTTTTCATTTTAATTTGATCCTAAAACAGAAAGTCGGCACTCATGATTTACTTTCTCGGGCCGCACAAAATGATGCGGCGGGCCAGATTTGGCCCCCGGGCCGCCACTTTGACAATGGTGGTTTAATGCATGTGTGTAAAAAAAAAAGTCTGACTTTATAATAAATCCATAAAGTAATTGTTTAATGAGATAAACTGATATAGTAAAAAAATAGTTTGTTATTTCAATAAATCCATGAACCAATTGTTTAGTGAGATTAACGGATTGGTTTGTTCCTCATAGTTAATCTTTTCATTCACAAGGGTAGCCTTCTTCATTCAGTTACCTTGCTAACTTGAATTGCAGACATGCATTTAAAAATGTGAATTAAAAATATATACTATTCATGTCCTGAAACAAAATGAACTGCCAGTCCGACAAGATGCCAAAAGTCCAAATGAAACTCAATGAAATGTAAACTGAATCAATACATGGTAATAAATCAAAACAACTCACCACACTCGTCCCTTGGCCTGTTTTCCTTAATGTCAATGAATTTCTGACGTCGCTGCGGGCGTGAACTGCTGCTCAGGATGCGTGTCCAATTGACAGTGTCATGGTAACAGAGCTTCTTGTTTCCTGTGATGTAAACGCTTCCATCATTTATTCTTTGCAGCGAGCGTAAACCCAAAGAAGTCAAAGACGGGATCTTCATCACCAGAAGAGAGTAGCCCCTAAAAACATAATTGAAACATAGTCATTGAAACTAGAAATCACATACCCCAATAAATGAAATGAATACACGTGTACGATAAAATATTACTATACCTTCTAGAGCTCACTCCTCTAAACATTTTGAAAAGGGGGGGAGAAAAGACACAAAATGGTCATGAGATCCAGCTTCACTTGACATTTAAGTTACTATTTCACACAAAGTGTATAAAACAGCACTATAAAAAAAATACCCACCTGTAAAGTGACCTTCCTTGAATGGTTTTCAAGTTGGAAAAGACTGACAAATCTGTCATGTTTTCAGGCCATGACTGGATACTAAGAATGTCTGAAAGTATTGTAGTATCGTGTTCTTCGGTGGCCTCATCACACAAACGGATGCAATAAGTTACAAAAGTCAAGACACACACCTGTGATTTCCCGCACCGTGTTGAAAATCTTCAGTTTTTCTGGATCAAGGGCTGGAACGTTCTTGTAATCGTCCCTGTTATTAGCAGAAATGACCAAGATCACTCAAGTATAACGCAGATAGGGAGGACAGAAGCGTTAATGACTAGAGTGTCGTTACCCATGGATGCCAGTCACCAAGAAGTGAAGACTGCCCTGGATTTTTGTGCAGTTGATGAAACTGTCAATGTTGAGAGCGTCCACAGTCTGTCGGTTCTGGGATCCGGTCCCGTGGCAAGCTGCGAGGACCGACAGAAATTTAGGATTCCATTTTTAGAAAGAAAATGTCATTTGTACTTGGTACTGCAGAACAGATGTGTGGAATAGTGGAAGAAAATACTTTTTTTCTGAACTAAGTGGGAGAAAACGTGATACAGCTCTCATATTGCATCTACTCAATTCATTCATAACATAAGAGAAGATTTTTAAATGTAAAATTTACAGTTTCACTAATACTAACTATTGTATCAGTACTGGTACTCGGATGTTTCGTCGGAAGACATTTGGTCCCCGGACGTCTGGTAGAAAGACGTTTGGTCCCCGGACGTTTGGTCGACCGGACGTTTGGTAGAACGGACGTTTGGTAGAACGGACATTTGGTAGAACGGACGTTTGGTCGCTAGGTTGTTACTGTTGAAACCAGCTCTCAAAATTATAATCATGAGAGAGAGAGAGAGAGAGAGTTTAATATCTAAATATCTAATATCTAAATATCAACAGTAAACTCTGTCATAATGTCCTTTATCTCCTTGTGCCCTGCGATTGGCTGGTCACCAAATCAGGGTGCCCCCCGCCTGCTGTCCATAGTTAGATGGGATATGCTCCAGCCCCCCTTGCAACTCTTGTGAGGTTAAGCGGTTCAGAAAATGAATGAATGTTTTGAATTTTTTCCTGTTTAACATTGGTTTGAAGCTTTATCTGGCAAAAATGTGTTTGCTGTATCAGAGCCCTCTTTGTCAGGGAAGCTGCTAATGTAAAACATACCTTTCGGACAGAGTCCTCCACAGAGCTCGCAACGTTTCACCCCATTTTTCTCCACCTCCATTTTATGCGCGGGGCAATTACTCACGCATGAGCTGCCATCCACCACAAAGTTGGCTGTGAAAAAAAGATACTCACATGTTAGTTTCAGAAATGCAAATAGTACTCAAGCATTGAGAATGTGATGCTAAGGTGACAGACAAAGAGCTACAAAGTGTAAGAAAATAGCAAGTGGACTCACTGGGACACTGCGCCACACAGATGGAGCCATACTGGTACTTTGCATTGGGGTTGGGCTCCAATTTGAATGTGTGTTTGTTGTAAATCACAGTCTGCGGACATTGTGAGACGCAGGAACCAGAGTTGTTGAAATTTCTGCAAGCCTGAAAAATGCAACAGATGGCAGCATTTTGAATCATTTTCATCGCTTTCAGCCTCTCCCACTTGAAATAAATTGGATATCAATTGCCATCAACATGTTGATGTTGCGTGTTGGTGTTTGATTTAAGATTTTTTTTAAATGGTAAAACTCGGGACTTTTTTCCCTTCAGCTAGATAGTTATTGTTTTGGTCGGAAACTGCAAAAAACAATTGCAGAGTTTATCAATAATGGAAAGTATATTTACATAGCATTTGAAATAAAAATGGTGGTTTCCCATCCAACTATAGATTGAATTTTGACTTCATCTCAAACCAAATAGACCACAAGGTCACATCAGGACAAGTATTTTAGCTACTGTTTTTAAATTTTGTAAGGAAAATAAAAGTAAAAATATGCTTTCGAGTACACAGAGAAAAAAACAAATGCAACTTACAAAGCAATCCGTGTCAAGGGGTCCCGTGCAGCCTCCAGCACATTCATTGTGGCAACACTCACTTGGCTTCCTGCCAAAACAGCGACCATTGCACTGAGGTGCGCACACCGTCTTTGTCACTGAAACACATTTGAGACATCATGTCAAATAAATAAGGATACACAGAGTAAAAAAGCGAAAGTAGCGGCACACCGATGTCACTCACAGATCTGACACGTGTCGTTTCCGGGACCCCAACATCGATTTTCCTCGCAAGATTCACTGCAAGGCTCTGACACATGCATTGATTATTAGTTTGATATATGAATATTTCTCCTTCATAAAAGTTGATGATTGGATGTAAAACATTTGCACAAAATTGAAGTTAAATTGCCAGAAATTGCCTGGCGCTCGCTATCAATGGTAGTGAATGAGCCAAAGCCACATTTACTAACAATATTTTAGAAAAGATGATATATCAGGAAAAGATATTGTGAAACTTTGTCTTTTAAAATTTTTGGAAATACAGCCTAACCTAAAAATCAAAATCCTAACACTATCACAAAATGTGTTTTAAAAACATAACATTTATTCTACTCTAGCTTCAGGTGATCTTTTTGTGATTCTTTTTTTTTGCTGCTTTAACTAAAGCACAGACGATTGTACATTGATTTACTTTTCACTCACTTTCAGGTCCATTGTCCTCCAATACAATAGGTGCTGCTGCATCCCTGACAATGTCCAGCCATTTGACCTGTGGGGCGTAGCTCAGGTACTTATTTTGGATGATCTTGACCCCCCCTTCCAGTATCTCTGTGGGTAACAGACATTGTAAATGACACACATGAAAGCCATAAATTACAAGTCCCAACATGCCCATCAGTCTTCAAAACAGCATCAAATATTGTGGAACTGGAAATTACACGATCGTGGGTAAAGGCTCATGTTTCACTGACAGTTGAGAAGCTTCCATGAGGCATTGCTGTGACCTCACGACGTACAGTACGCACGCACACACACACACACACACACACACACACACACACACACACACACACACACACACACACACACACACACACACACACACACACACACACACACACACACACACATTCACACTCTCACACACGGTGCTGTTCAACGACAGGTAAGCCAAAGGTGTGGCAGCGTGGGAGCTCCAACAAGCCGCCTCTTATCTGCACTGCCACCCACACTAAAAACAGGCAATATTTTAACGGATGTAATTGAACATACTGACTTAAAACATGTACTGAAAAAGCGCACGCACAGTGTACTTATTGTCTAAAGCAGGGGTCTCAAACCAGTCCTCAAAGGGCCGCAGTGGGTGCAGGTTTTCATTCCAACTCAACAAGAGGATACCTTTTGCAAGTGTAATCAGTTCATTAAAGTCAGGTGCTACTTATTTTAGAAGACACCTGATTGGTTAAAATGTCGGCACTTGATCGGTTGGAACAAAGACCAGGACCCACTGCGGCCCTCGACGGAATCGGTTTGACACCCCTGGTCTAAAGAGTCAATCAATAATCAAACATTCCTCAGGTGCAGCATGTGCAGATGAATCAACCATAGGCTAACAAAAAATGCAATAACTTGTACCTGTAAGGTGTGTCAGGCCCAATTCCTGCAGACCGCGCTGGCCGTCCTTCTGGTAGTTGACCATTACAGCCAAGGCGTACTGGTCGTCGTACAAGGTGGTGCCCCTAATCACACGAAGGTGGTCCAGTGGCAGACGACTGAACTCGTTGATGGCAAACAGGATGTAACCTGTCACCTCCCTGATTGACTGCATGGGATGTCACAATAAATATTTGTGGAATGTTTTTTCATAGTCAAACCGTCAGGTATTCGCTGGAATTCTCTAGCAAACAAAAACGTGTACTAATGAATCCAAGGATACTCAAAATTCACATGGAGGCACTTCGAAGCACACAAATGTTATTTATCTAAAAAGAAAAAGTTAATATTTAAAAAGAGAGTGGACTTTCCTTTTCTTTGTAAGAAATCCAGACATCCATTTTTAATTTGCTGGTTGGCAACTGAACTCCGGATGCCAAACATGTACCTCTAATTTTTTTAAATTATGTACGGTGGTAGTATGAGAGAAATATCTTGCTTTCTCCATTCAATTACTAATTTTTATCATTCATTTTCTTTGTGGAGTAGCAAACTGGCAAAAATCACACGGCTCTACGAGCTTATTTATATATTGATTCACCCAAGGGCACCCATTTTTAATTGGGTTCAAGTTATGAAAAAAGTTCATGACTATAGACATGAAAGATCCTTACAGTATTATCTACATCACATGTGTCAAAGTGGCGGCGCGGGGGCCAAATCTGGCCCGCCACATCATTTTGTGTGGCCCGGGAAAGTAAATCATGAGTGCCGACTTTCTGTTTTAGGATCAAATTAAAATGAAGAGTATCGATGTATATTAAATTTCTTGATTTTCCCCCTTTTAAATCAATAATTGTAATTTTTTAATCAATTTTTTCTGTGTTTTTAGTTCAAAAATCATTTTGTAAAATCTAAAAAATATTTTTAAAAAGCTAAAATAAACATTGTTTTAGATTTATAAAAAACTGAATATTCAGGGCTTTTAATCCAGTTCTTTTAATCAATTTATTTAAAAAAAAATCTAAATATTATATCTAAAATGGTTCAGCCCACGTGAAATCAAGTAGACGTTAAAGCGGCCCGCGAACCAACCCGAGTCTGACACCCTTGATCTACATGATATGTAGTATATGTAGGTGTACTTGTTACTTATGTTTTGTCCATGAAAGATTTCTCCATTTTCAGTGGCTTACCTGCAGGAAGGAAAAATCTCTGGTGTGCTCCATCATGGTGATCTCCAAATTACCCATGACAATCTCACAGCCAGTGTACCGCTCCCGCATAAGGTTGAACTGGATTTCGGAATTTCTTGTCGTGCTCAGGCCATTTTGGGTGCCGCTGCAAACTACCACTGAGGAGAAAAACAAAGATTTGATGTATAAATGTACATAATGTATATACAGCTAATGATAGTAATCCATCTTGAGAGCTGCACTGGATTTCAACATCAACAAAAGCGAATGGGCACTGCATTAAAAAGCTTAATTTCAATCTATCATTGAATTCAACGGCCATAAAGAATTCCAGAAGTTGCGTGACGCGTGGAACGTGGACTGTACACAGCGTATGAGGTGTGGTTCTGACAAGAAAATGAACACAAGGCCTTGCCTTTGTCCTAGATGAGTTGACTCATTTACTATTAGGCTACTTTGCTATGTGATGGCAGATGTTACAAATTGTCTGGGTATAGGCTCCAGCACCCCCATGACCTTTGTGAGGAGGATAAGCGTTTCAGAAATTGAATAAATGAGTGTTACTTTCAATAATTGTATATGTATTATCATTGATTTAAAGTATGTATATTTATAAAAATAGAATATGGATTAGAAATGTAAAATACTAATATGATAATAATTGCTCAAATGTATGTTTTTTTTTAAATGACCAAAAAGGATAACTTACTCTATAAAGGGTTTAACTTTTTAAATTCATGTCCACTGTTGTGATTGCTCTCTTTGAAAGAGTTAAGGATGGGCCATTTCATATTTTGCTTTGAAAATAATCTTTTGAAATTTCAGAAGTACAATTCCAAAACCCAATAATAGCCCACACTGCAGTAATGATTAACCTCCAAGGTGAGTGTGAAGGAAGAAAACTTTTAATGATGGAGAAAACCTCCAGGCATTGGGTAGCAATAGAATAACTAACACACACGAGGACATACTCAAAACACATTGACTTTGACTCGGGGTCACGTATTGGCATGGAACCAGACAATATTATTCATCACCAAACAGCATGCTATATTTGAACAAAAATGATAAGCAAAAGATGTGTCATTTCTTAAGAAGAACAACCTGTTGTAGGATTCATATTAGGTTACATTAAATTTTAAGGTTTATTATGTAGATTTAGCAACCTGGACTATTTTTTTTTACGATAACATCAAGAGGTAGAGTTTTAACACGTGTTGTTAAACACGTAAAAACAAAAGCAAAAAGGGGTTCATAGGATCACAGTAAGCACAAGTCTTTAGTAGTACAATTAGTAATAGATATATACTTCTCAAATCAGCTCTACTTAGCTAAAGCTAAAATGATGCTGATTCTAAAAGATTCCAAAGTAGTGAAATAAAATGTGGCCCACAAAATACAGTAATTCCATCTTTTCCTACGAATAAAACAAGTTTACTGGCTGGCATCGGCTCAGGCTTTTATATATCATTAAAGTATGATCACCTAATGTTGTGAACAAAAAATCATGCCAACTTCTTAACTTGATGGATTCATGTTGAAGCTCATTAGTTTTCAAATGACCAATCCAAATTCCTAACATTAACATTTGCTTACATAGGACAATAAAGGGAAAAAATTGAAAGACTAGAAACTATACGCATTCGATACATAACTGAATAAAAGACCACAACCATGTTTAGTCATTGAATACACGACTGCAGATACTTTGGTCAACTTGATAAATATACGTAAAATTTCTACAAATTATGGTTTCTTGTGTTTTTTTACATCCAATTTTTCTCATCCCGTTTGCATGAGTATACTAGTAAAACCAACGTGACCAAAAAAATGAAATGATGGCCAGGCATGACAATGCACAAGCCGGGGGAGGCTGAGAATTTCAACAGGCTCAGTGGGTTTTCTATCAAAGGACGACTTTCAGGGCCGGCAGATGGATGGCGGGAGAGGGGGGAAAAACGGGGTGGGGGGATTAGAGTCAACATGCGCACAGATAAACAATAGCCTCCTTTTTGGAAGATGTAAAAATTGTAGCGCATCAGTATCGTACAGCCGACCTCTGTGCGTCTGCGCCGACACTTAACTCTTGTGTTTGGCCATTCCATCACTAACCGTAGTATTGATGGTCCGCAAAAAGGGGCTCATTGTCCTCTGAGCGCCGAAGATAAAGTATCAGACGCGGGAAAGTCGTCACAACCAAGATTGGGTTCACGCGTTGTTACTGAAATTCCTGTTCTGAGTGAGTGGAAAGCAACGGGGAGGAGTTGCTGACAGCTCGAATAAAGCGCTTGAAACAATGGACCGAGTAAACAGAAACTTGGCACGGAACACTGTGAGAGATTATTGCAAGATGAGCAAGCTCAGGTGCACACACTCCTACTTGAGTGAGGGTGTTTTATGGCATGGTCTTACAACATGCAAACAACAACATGTCAATCAGGTTAAAGAGTTTTAATTGCAGCGTGTCAATTAGTGCTGGCACAGGGAGTTAACAGAATGTACAAACTTTGGTGACAGGAGCCAGAGCAATTCAATCTAATTAATCAGTGCTTGTACAACCTGAAGGTGCATTTTAGCTACCAGGAAAAGAAACTTTAAAGGCAGAATTCCTCCTTTTAGGTTTGTTCAAAGGGCTCAGCTACAGATGCCCTAAAGGCCTATCAAAAACCGTGTGCGGTCGATTAGTCGCCCGTCTTTTGGTCGCGATCTTTTGGTCGGACGACCAAAAGACCGGCGACAAAACAAGCTAAAACAACACGGTCTACGCATCAATAAAAGCCAACAATGGCCATGAGCAGTTTCACTGAGCCGACGTGTGAGTGTAGAAGAGTTTGTATGTACATGCGTTGTCCCTTTAAGAAGCTACGTCAGTCAGGGTCTTAACAAGTTCTTCAACAAAATACAATAAAAGTCCGGGAAATTTGGAGCTTTTCTTTAGCCTAATAATTACAAGGGCATTAAGTATGATTAAATAGTAATTTGCAGTTTGTATTTAGGGAATTTGAGCAACGATTTAAATGGTAATTATCCCTTACCTTCCGGACGACCAAAAGACCGGCGACCAAAAGATCGGCGACCAAAAGACTGGCGACCAATCGACCGTGTACCATCAAAAACAGTCTACATGACGCTTAAACTACCAGAATAATAGCAATGTCCTTATAATGTAGTCTACTTTATAGTCCTCAGAAAACTGTGAATAATTATATAATTGCCAAATTTCTGTAAGAAAACATTGGAGCAAAAACAAATGCTTGTAAAACCAGTAAAAAATAAAAAAATTAAAAAAAGCAACACATTTGTCTCACCAAAGTGGCAATGGCCATTTTTTTTCTAGCATTGGGAAGTTCATGGCGGCACGCTGAATGAATTTAACAACAAATCCAAGAAACCAAATGTAAATGTAAACACTCGCTCCATTGAAAGGGCTGCATTTTATACAAGGCGCGTTTGTTTTCCTCCCATTCTGAATGGTTTGTAATGAGCGTGCAAAGCAAAAAAAATGAGGCAACTCTGTCAACTCTGAAGACAAAAAAAACATGCATAATAAATCAAAACGTGGTATTGCGGCCCTACGGCACGTGCGAACTTCATATATCATAGTCAAGTGTGCATCATCCATCACAGCAAATGGCCTGTTAAACTATTGTTCTTAAGCCGTTCACTGTTTTGTTGTTCAAAAAGACAAATCCACTACGAGTGACGCGTGGGAACGCAACAATGAACTCTTTGGCTGCCATTGACCTGCTCTGTGTTGTACATGTCTAGCTACTGTATGAACAATACAGAAACAAACAAAACAACACACCTAACTGAGAAAACTCGGACCTGGATTCAATCCCAGAGCCTCGGATTTTGATGAGAAATGCAATGAACACCGAGCCATAACCTCAACACACTAAACATTGGCATTATTGTTGCCAGTAATAAGCAAGGTTCATCTTCCTGGATTACAAAACAATGCAAGAGCTCAACAGGCCTGTTCACTGCATAGTAATTCCCCTCATATTTATGCAAATGACGTTAGTTCCTGTTGGTTGTTTTTTTTCCACTTACACAAAGGTGTAATCGTATGAAAACCTTGTTGTGTTCCTTTTATTTAAATGCCACAGACTCATTATGTGATAATGATGATTGTTTGTGCCAGTTTTTCTCTGTGTCAGGTTTCACAGGTGTCTGAAGCAGCAGCAAAACATAGGTGGGGTCAAAGTTCACATTATTGCTTGGATTCAAATCACAACAACAATCGGAACAACATTTTTTTTGCTATTCTGGTTCCTTGTTCCTGGTAAAGCAAAGGTGGTGAACGATAATAAAATTTTGACAAAGTTGTCTTATGTATTCTGCTTTTTGAAGTGCAGGGTTTCATTTTTTTTGCATTTGGGGTTGAAATTTGATATATTTTTCTTATTGCTAGAAAGGTTGGGTGGGAGGAGTTCTCTATTTTGTTATAGAATTCTATCATTTTTTTTATATCAATACCCATCATATAAAGATGAAGGAAGATGTAAAAGATATTAATGACTAATACTGCATAATCATACATTCTTATTATTGATGAAGGAAGATATAAAAGATATTAATGACTAATACTGCATAATCATACATTCTTATTATTGATTAAGGAAGATGTAAAAGATATTAATGACTAATACTGCATAATCATACATTCTTATTAATGATGAAGGAAGATATAAAATATATTAATGACTAATACTGCATAATCATACATTCTTATTATTATATCAATCTGGTAAAAAAAAAAACATCTTGCCTGTCATGATTATTTTTAATTTTGTCAGATTTCAATTTCAATCTATCTCTCTATCCATCTATCTTTACCATAACTATCCTATTCTTCAACTTATTTCAAAACAATGATTTGCCATGGGCTTTGAGTGAATAAAAAAGTGCTTTGTGCTTTTAAAGTGCGTAAAAAACGAATTGTGCAACTGTGTGTGCGTTCCAGAACCTTGGAAGAATGACAGGCAAGATAAGCGTCACCCGGTAGAATTGTGGGAGAGGTGCAGGTGAGTCATCGCAAACAGGTTTTCAACTTTGTAGAGCCGGTTGTGAATGTGTGGCCTGACAGGTGCTTTTCTTTATCGACACCACAACGTATTTTTCTATATTCAGCTTGAATTTTGAATGTCTAAGTGTGCATCCAAGTGGTCTTACCTCCTTGTGTTTGAGCACTGCAGAGTGGGAGAACCAAGCAAGCCAGAAGCAACAGCATCAGGACAGGGCGCACCTGTTGGACCTTCCTCATCACAGTGGTCATTCTCGTTCAAAACCTCACCACGTCTTCATGCAAATTTACCATCCCGTGAAAAAAGAGCCCAAAAAATCCATTCAGATTAGTAAAGGTAGTAAATCCGCTTCTAGTTTTGGTGTCTCCTGCTCATAGTGTGAAGTTGGAATAAAGGAGCAGTGATTGGAGCGTAAACGGGGGCCAATCAGAGATCAGAGAGGCTTTTTTCTCTCTCTTGCACTGATTTAAATGGGAGGGGCTAGTTTGAACAGAGCGCACTCACGCGCACAAACCCGTTCACACTAAGAGCTTGCAAAACTGGAAATCTTGCAACAACTTGGACTCAAGGTTTTGAATGTTGTTGTGCATCAAATTTTAGTGCAGTATTCATGTGTATTGTTATTATTATTATATATAATAATATTATTATTATTAAGTCCATTCGCCTTAACCTTTACGACCCTTAGATGGCTGAAAAATATGCTTTATATGTTATTATGCAAGGCACAACTAAATTTGGGCCAGCATCTTCTTGGGATTAATGCGCACATAAATACACATACTATGAAAGAAAGCATATCTAAGATAAATGTATAAATGCAAGAATAAAGTAAAATATGGTAATCAGGATTCCAATTGTGTCATTCTGTGGGGAGATTGTGTTTTCATATCTCACTGCTCAGATAGTATCATAACAAAAAAAAACACTGTTCCATCATTTTGATGAACAGTAAGATAAAAAGGTGAATATAATCTGTCTTCTGAAGCAAAAAAAATGTAATGATGTTAGAGGCATAAAATTAGGTCACTGCAGTCCCAAGGAAAGATAAAGATTTCAACAATTATCATAAAATTCACAATTAAAAAGGGTTCGGTTTTTTATTTCACATTTGTCATAGATGACTAACAATGACACGTTTAGCTTGAGATACGTCACGCCATTAAAAAAGTATGTGCCTGTCAAGTTCATTTAACGGAGGTTTATCCAGATTAAAACTTCTTGAGACATGATGCCAAAAAATAATAATAGTAAAAATTTAAATAAAGATGTAAATTAAATGTATAGTAGTTTTTTTTCTTGTTTTTCATCTCATCACCATCAACAGACTCGGTGCGTCAGTCTCTATTGCAATTCCACAAAGGAAAATAGCCTATTAAAAAGTCAAAAAAATCACATGAATACACAGTTTTTCTCAATTTATTGCATCTACAGTACACAAAAAGTCTTCATCGGATGACTAGCATGCCACTCATAATCTTTATTTAAGGTCTTTTGGAGGGACTTTGTACCTTCCACTCCTTTACACAGATGAACTCAAGATTACATTTACTGCTTTGTTGATTTCACCTCTTTGCACTTCGGAAATAAGGGCATCCACGTAACGGATTGGTGTCTTGCCTACTGACGTTTTCCCATTGATTTTTTAGATTGTTAAGTTGTGTTTAGGTGATATTTATCCGAAAAACTGTTAAAATGTTACCTTGGCAGATACCTATATTTTGCCTGTTGTTCTCCATTTTACTTGATAGCAAACATATAATGCTGATTATTGTTTTCTGATAAATTTGCAGACTACACCCTAGACTGGTCGCCAGTCAGTCATAGGGCACACGGAGAGACAGACAACCAACTACTCATAGTTATAAATCCCATGCAGGCCCAGGGAGAGTGGTTAGAGTGTCGGCCTCACAGTTGTGGAGTCCTGGGTTCGAATCCAGGTCGGTCCACCTGTGTGGAGTTTGCATGTTCAAAAAAAAGAAAGTGACACGAATTAAAAGTGCCCTCCCCAAACTGAACTGATGACCTTGATCTTATGTTGATTTGGAAAATCTCTTGTTATTTTGTTATCTAAAGCAGCACGCAAACATTTTTGTTGACATGAGAGAGGTTGAACCAGCAAAACTGCTTTGTGGAACCCGTTCGTCCTGAGGATCCAGTCTCCCGTTCTTCTGCTCGTCTCACAACAACCTGCTTGCACTCAAGCAACATTTCTGATTTCTCCATCTTGTTTTTAACAGGAGATACAATTGGGGGGCCAAAAAAAAAGCAATCCGATGGTCCGAGAGGGTAAGTAGAGTCACTCCAAAAATGGAAGTGCTCCAATCTAATGGTTAATATTTCACCATGACCAGGAAGTTATGCTAAAATGCCCCCCTCCCCTTTCTCCCCTTTTTTTTTATCGAAGAAAGAATATGCAGCTTGTACAAACACAGCATGGAGGAAAAAAACATTAAAGCAAAGCACACAGGATGATTTTTTTTTAAATCAACCTATTTTCAAACAATTTGGAATGGAAAAATATTCCATCAAAAGTCTCCATAACTATTAAAACAGTGTTTGAAACTACATTTCAGTTCTCTTACCAATGCTATTGCTATAATACGTGCATATTTGAAAAAAAAATGATCAAAAGATATTGTGGGGGAAAAGTTTTGGATTTTTGAGCTCTGACTTTCAGTCATTTGTGTTGAGTTGTCGTTATTGTTTTTATTAAGTAAACCTCCTCTGAAGATGTGAAAAGAAAAATTAGTACATATTGAACGTCTCAATTCATCTCCTTTTCTGAACCGCTTTACCCTAATTAGGGTCGCGGGGGGTGCTGGAGCCTATCCCAGCTGACTCCAGGCCAGATGCAGACAGTAGATTTTTACAGTGCATTTTTGTAGCTGCACAAGACTGCCTCCTTTTGGTAGGATTTTTCCACAATAGCATGATTATCATTATGATTATGCCTGCAGTTTTCTGAACACGTATTATTGTCTGTAATTTAATGTCAGAATATAGACTACAATCAGTTATTACGGTAGTTGAGACTGGATCTGACGTTGAAAGAATGACAGTACGGTCACATGGCAACAAAAGAATAGTAAGCCAACGGTTCACACGAACTGCAAAAATCTGCAGCATTTTCTCAGTGTGACATCATTTTCTCTTAAGTGATTTTTGGGGCCAATGAAGGCTGAAAAAGAAGACTCTATTAGGATCTAGGTTTATGTTTGTGCCTTTTTGCTCACTTTTTAGGATGAAGTTGAGTCCAAAATAGGGTCTGCTCTCTTTTTAAAGTCACTTGCTTTAGCTTTTGAAGTCCTTTCACAATTACCAATGTTCCACTTACTAAATGATATTTCTGCACCTTAATTTGAGTGAATTAACTGTATAGTGCAGTGCAACAAAAGAATAATTAGATAGACAAAAAAACGTCAGAATGACTTGGTTTGTATTCATTATCAGCATATATGTGAGGTTAAAACTGAGCTCAGGCAATGATTTTAAATAATGGGAGGGGCCACAGTGTATGCATCGTTTAAAAGAAAGTTGACACACTGGCAACTGTGGTTGAATGGCTAAACAACTGCACCCACCAAAGTGTATTATGAAATGATGAGACTGGTCCTACAGAAAATGGGTTTATTTGTGATACAGCAGGAAGTGATCATTTCATACAGATTTCGTGCATTTAGCACTGAAAAGTGGTCGTCAGCGTGTAACTAAAATAGTACAGAATGAATCACGGGATTCTTTTCTTTCCCTTTTCTTTCATACAATGAAGACCTAACACTAAATATGGATCAAGTATACAGGCAAAACAAAAGCTACATCAGGACAAACCTTTGCCTAATCATCCCAAACTTCAGTGCACAAACCTGTTTCGACGGCATAAAAGAGCAAAAAAATCAATACATTATTCCAATTTTAGCCATTATTAAATATAAGGCCACAAAACCCAAATGATAGAAAATAGAATAGAAACACAATAGTTGTCATGTACAACACAGAAACAAAAAAAACGAGAGAAGCCTGCTGGTATGAGTCATTTGCTTGTGCCCGTGTTTTGATCTGCTTCACCCTGCTTTCGTCCCTATAGTATTGACAAACCACCTAAATAAAAGACTTTGTGTAAAATAAATATACTTAACAGTTTTTCTACAGCCACGCATAATATTCAATTAACATTCAGAAAACATATGAGGTCTCAATGACAGAACCTTCCCATCGAACAGACGTAAGAATGACAGCTGGTTTTTGAACGTTGCTACCAAAAAAAAGGCCTAGTGTGAAGATGTGTTCATCTCGTACCACGGCGAATACTATAAAAAAAACTCAGAATGAGGTTCTGACGAGTTCGCCGCAGTTTGAGCATTTTTTTTTCCGAGTCTGTGATATCTATCCTAAAGTCCTTGTACTAGTACAATGTTTGGATATGTTTTTCCACTACTAAATGATATTTCTGAACATTAATACTTTGACAACTGCGTGTAATAAGTGCATTACTTAAGACATGTAAAAGAATGGTAACATAGTTTAGTAGTGCACAGGTTCCCAGTACTACTGATATGCATTTGTATTAGTACAGTGCAAATGTCCTTCATTAAGGTGCATTTAATTGCTCCCCAACAAAATGATTCAAGTTATAACAATACGCAAAAGAGTTGTGTTTGTATAACAGTAAGTACAATTTTCATTCATTAGTTCATTTTTCATAAAATGTTTCTTTTTAACCAAAGATTTTCCGCAACCAAAAGTTTCCGTCCCTGTTGTTGTTGATCCCGACATTTTTAAAGTGGGGGTCTGATTGCCCAAAATTGAGAGAAAAGCTTTCAAGTTCCCTGCACAGACAAACAAAATGGTGTTGTGTACTAGTACATGAACCTTAAGTTGGATATAAAGGATACTGAGAAAAATGCTCAAAGGCCTTCAATAGTGGTTGCTGTCGTCACACATGGTTTTAGTTCACAAGATGACTGATCACGAGCCTTACAAGAGTCCACCTCGCTGCTGTGGCGTCACGTGACCTGAAAAACATAGTACACGGCACCTAAAGACAAGAGGTGGGCACATCAGATTGATTGTTTTATGATTTGTGTGGTTGAAACGGAACTCTGACATTGACGGAATGAAAATGAAAGCCTAAAATCTCCCTCCAATTCTTCCGTCCCGCATCCTCCGTCCAGATGAAAGAAAATAAAGTCAGATGGTTGCGTCTTACGGATGTTTTCAGTCTTCCTATTTCTTGTTCTTGAGCTGGTTGGCCAGCCAATCAAGGCCTACGTAGAGGCCGTCGCCACTTGTAGCACAGGTGGCCTGGATGTACCAGTTGCGATGGCGCAGGGAGTGTAATCCCAATTTGTCCGTGATCTCGGCGGCGTTCATGGCGTTGGGCAAGTCCTATTGAGGACGAAACAGATTGGTTATTGGATGATGTCATTCAACAAGTACCACACAACGATACAGTGGGACCACCTAAGAGGAATGCATTCTGCTATAAAAGACTTTTTAACTGTAAGGGGATACTTTCTTCAAGGCTAAATCATAAAACAATGGCAAAAATAGTAGTTTAAGTCATGGTTTTAAATGATAAAATATTTGATTAACTGTCACGTCGTTAATCGAAATACAATAGAGTCAAATGTTATACTTCTTTTTGTTTTCTTAATTCTTAATATATTGAAAAATTAAATTTGGCAAAAAAAAATTGGGCACACTCAGGGAGCCCCAACATTTGCATGGTACTGCATACTTGAATGAGAGACTAGTAACAGTTTGGTCACCCTGGCTAAAATAAAATTTAACCAAATTTTTCTTGTTCTGGTCTCGGGGGAAATTCCCAATTTCAGTCCTTTAAGTCTCAATCTTGACTTAGACCCAGTGATTTTTGGTTCCAGTCAATTACTGATATGGTTATAGTCGTTTCCTTACGCACAACACTAATTTAATGGTCAGCAAGCTCTCCTGTTCAAACCTATGGGGTGTAACTAATTGATTGCCTGTCATCAAAATTACAAGAATATTTCCATATGTGCGAATGAATTTATAACTGGGGAAAAAAAACAGTTCTGCTTTCTAAAAATGTGTGACAAAAAAATGCAACTTATTCACAATATTCTATTGTTATGCCCTGCTGACCTATGATAGGCTAACGTTCCCATATAGCCCCAACAAGCAATATTCATAATGGAGGGATATTTTTTACTACAGCCTCATTCATTCTTCCTACACCTTGGTTAAACATTATAAGAGTGGATTCCGCTATTTCAGTCCCATTGGTTGTCAAAAGCCGAGTATTATTTTTGCTTTAAAGGCAGAATTTTTGACACATATCATGTAATGAATGTCATTCATTTCTGCAGGTGCATGTGAGTGTTTCCTGCCTGTTTATTAGCGAACACAAGGAGCACGGCATCTCTCAGCTCATCCTCAGCCAGCATTCGCATCAGCTCTTCTCGCGCTTCGTTGACGCGCTCTCTGTCATTGCTGTCTACCACAAAGATTAAACCTAGTGGACACAGAACAACAACAACAAAATATATAACCAAGCAAAAACATTTTTAGGATTAAGATCTCTATCCAGGCATATCTAGTCAGCTCACCCTGTGTGTTTTGAAAGTAGTGTCTCCAGAGGGGACGGATCTTGTCCTGCCCACCCACATCCCACACAGTGAAGCTGATGTTCTTGTACTCCACCGTCTCTACATTGAAGCCTGAAAACAAAGGGTGGAACGTGAGGTGATACAGCAAATATGCCACGCAGAGTGGGCTTTTATTCATCTTAGGCAGGATGCGCGTACCAATAGTCGGGATTGTGGTGACTATTTCCCCGAGTTTGAGTTTATAGAGGATTGTAGTTTTTCCTGCAGCGTCAAGGCCCACCATCAGGATCCTCATCTCCTTCTTTCCTATGAGGCTCTTCAACAGGTTCCCAAAAATGTTCCCCATGATTCCGAGAGGCTTCTTCACGACTCTAGGGACCTTTATGCAACGTCTCCGGCAAGGGATCCGTCACGGAAGGCTGAAAGAGGGATGGATATACACTTCATTATCACAGCATATTACAAAGCAAAATTGAATGAAATCGCGAGAGAAGTGTTGTTGGCAAAAATACATTGTAAATGAAAAAACACTGATTCGTACAGAGTTGAAGTCTCTGAGTTTGATTCCGGACGATGAATTGAATTGAAACTTTATTATAGAATATTTAAACAAAATGATTAACACCAAGATAAATAGTCAAAGAGGCGGGCCTCCCATTTTTTTTCCAAAACATTCCAAACACGCAGTGAGAACCATGGAGACTCCCCTAGTCGCCCAGAGCATTGGTCAACGTGAGTGGAAGAGTGGCATGTCGGCGCTATGGCTCCAGGCTGCAGCTCAATCTGTTCAGAATTGCTCACTTTTTCCTCCCTCGAACATTAGCCTAAATGAAGAGCTTGCACTCATAATAAAACCTCCCCAAACGCCCTATATTTTCAGGCTTGCCTCCAAGACCTAACATTTAAAAAGCCTATTTGAGCCACAAAACAAACAATGGACTTGGATCGGGAATTCGGCTGTTGCTCAAAACTAACATTACATAAAAATCCTATTGCAATTTTTTCCGCATGCAAAAGGGGAATGACACTAACTGGTTACCCATTTATCACAGGGCATTTGATAAATGTTAAAATGTTACTTAAAACACTGCTTGTACTGTAAAAGGTTGTATTATGGTGCAGACAGTTTGACTGTGGAACAATGTAAAGCAGTATCTTTTATTTATTTATGGGAAAAAAATGACACATATGTACCACTCGCATCAAAATGTACACAAGGTGTCTTAAAAATACAGTATTCACCAATACAATATTGCTCAATTTTTAATGACAAGAGGTGTAAAAAATGAAAATTAACTATTCATCAGCATTCATTCTGCACAGATATAATGGATATACTCAAGTAATACAGCAAATATTTACTCTATGGAAAATAATATATACTACCAGATCAAATTGGAATATAGCCAGTGACACCACTGTCCATGGTCCTGAAGGGACATTAACCCCAAGATGTTCTGGTTCCATTTGTCAACGATGTGTTACTACTTTAAAACACATGTGCAAGAAAGTGTTGGACGACTGTACCTCATTAAGACGGTCGATCACATTAAATGAACGCGGCAAAGGGTGACCCACGTTAGCTTCGTTACCCAACGATGCTACCATCATTAACATTCAGGCTAACTTGCCGCAATGAACCCACCCCCTTAACGCTCATCGTGAATGTATCGACGTCGTGCGAAGCACCTGCCGATTATTTCTTAAACCGCAAGAGAACCTCCTCATAATGTTAGTAATAGTATTATGTGATGGAAAATCCGCTCGGGTGTTGTTTTTAATAACGAAGTGGACGAGACGTGTCGGTGCTTGCAAGTGTCTCTTTCCTTCCCATCCTTCCATTCATCGCTCTTTTCTTCCCGGATGAAAGTGACTCCAAATACACGCTACAAATCCACCACGCCATGCGATTGTATATAATGATCAAAATGGACTTACTTTGTCGTATTTTACTAATCGTCGATGTGTGCCACTTAGTGTGTAAGAAACGCTACTTACCTAGCTCGTTCAGACGTCTCGCGAGATCTGCTCAAGAACAACGGGTTGGAATTTCACCATGTCTCGCGAGATTAAAATGACTCAGCTGACGAAGGCGAGCCCCCGGGGATGCAATGGTTTGGGCTAAAATAAGATTAACGCATTGGGATTTTAGCCAATTTCAAGTAATATAATATAATCATTTGTGATGGATATTTGAGAAATGTAACTTCTGATTTGTTACTGCGGGAGTTAAAAATGACAGGTCCAAAGCGAAGCTTAAACATAATTGCATTTTATCAGGACCGAATAAATGTCTTTTCACCATTTAATTCTGAATGTAACTTTTAAAAAAGACAAATGATGGGTTATCCCATTGGGGTTTACAATTTACAGTATAGTAGCTGTGTGAGTGGGATAACCAATACTTTGTTTTTTAAGTTAGATGCAGAATTGAAGAATGAAAAAACATTTATTCAGGTCTGATTAGCCAAACAAAGCTTAAACATGTATTGTATTTAATCAAAGCTGAATAAATGTCTTTTCACTCGTCCATTTTGCATCTAACATAATCTTTTGAATATCACTGCGCACCGTATGCTCATATGTCAAATTTTGTTCCTATCTCAGGGCAAAAAAAACTTGCTCAGAATTTCCCTCGTATCTCAAATGTAGCGTATGTTGGAACACTCGTATGTCAAGGTATTACTGCAGTAGGTCTCATTTCTGAACCGCTTTATCCTAGTTAGGGGTCGTGGGAGGTGCTGGAGCCAATCCCAGCTGTCTCAGGGCCAGAGGCGGGGGACACCCTGAATCGGTGGCCAGCCGATCGCAGGGCACAAGGAGACGGACAACCATGCACACTCACCCCCATACCTAGGGGCAATTTAGAGTATCCAATCAGCCTACCAGGCATGCAGGCCCGGGGCTAAACAAAAAACAAACAAAAAAAGAGTACAATGAAAATAAAAGCATTCAATTCTATTCAACTCAATTCAATTCACTTCAACAGGTAGACCAACCTGGACTTGAACCCAGAACCCTAGAGCTGTGAGGCTAACCACTCGCTCCACCGGGTCGCCTTTTAAAAAGGTCCGTTCTTTAATGATTGCACATCAGTTCAAGAGTGCTACGTGGCATTGCCCGAGCACAACAGCGCCCTCTATCGTACACCGGGATCAGCCGGTCATTCGCTGGTGTGCAGATGTGTGATGATAGCGGAAGGTCTTCAGGCGGGCTCGTCCCACAGAGCCCAGTCTTACTGCTGGGGGCCAACGTCCACGGGTAGCTCGGCCTTATCTCTGCAGGCTTTTCTTTAAACACATCAGCACTGGCCGCTGCGTAGACATTTTGCACCCGAGGGCTCGTATTCGCTCGCCGAAAAAAAACACGGAAATTGCTATTTGACGTCGGCTTTTTTTCTTCTTCCACAAGTTCACAATGCAGGGCAGCTTTGTTTTGCTTCTGCTGGCGGTGGCTTTCACGTTCACGGGGACCCTCGTTCGAGGGGAAGACGACGACGACGACCATGCATCTGAAGAGCTGCAGGTGGAGACCTTGGTGAGTTCCACGCCATGCTAAAACGATGCATTTGAAGAAGAAAAGCAACACTAACGCTCAACTCCTTTTGGCCCCCCTCCCAAAGATGAAACCCGAAACTTGCAGCGTACTCTCCACGATGGGGGACACGTTGCAGATCCACTACACGGTAGGACGCTTCCAGACCACTGGATGAATCGGGATTATCGCGATTCTAGCTAAATGTGCTATTTAGTGTGTTAAATGAGCCTCGAAAGAGCGATACTGGTCGACTGCTGTTGTGCGGCGTGTATGCGAGGAACACGTCGACAATAACACGAGATCAGATCATCCACGCGTCCACTTTTCCAATCTGACTGCGTTGGTGGACACGCAATGTTAATCGGCACGATCACGCTGACATCAAACACACGTTATGTCAGTGTTGCTTCATTTTCAATCAGATTGCAGTCATTCAGTAATACGGTGCAGTGTAGCGGTTTCCGAGTGCAGATTTTTTCCAGATTTTGACAACCATTCGCACTCAGATTGAATTTTCCAGCCTTCAATTGATCTCACATGAACAATTTCGGAATGTGAGAGTGAGACTCAGAAGAATTCAGACACTAATGGACAAGAATGATGAAATTATCGAAACTCCTCACGGGAAGGCTAGAGCAGGGGTCCCCAACCCGTGTGCGGTCGATTGGTCGCCGGTCTTTTGGTCGCCCGGACCACGACCACGGGCGACCAAAAGACCGGCGACCAAAAGACCGACGACCAAAAATACCGGCGACAAAACAAGGTAAAACAACACGGTCTACGCATCAATAAAAGCCAACAATGGCCCTGAGCAGTTTCACTGAGCCGACGTGTGAGTGTATGAGTTTGTATGTACATGCGTTGTCCCTTTAAGAAGCTATGTCAGTCAGGGTCTTAAGTTCTCCAACAAAAAACAATAAAAGCCTGGGAAATTTGGAGCTTCTCTTTAGCCTAATCATTACTAGGGCATTAAGTATGACTAAATAGTAATTCGCAGTTTGTATTTAGGGAATTTGAGCAACGATTTAAATGGTAATTATCACTTACCTTCTGGGCGACCAAAAGACCGGCGACCAATCGACCGTGTACCCCCCAACCAGCCACCTGGGGCCAGTCCGTCAGAGTCATAAATATTACCGTTTTCAATCCTGCCCTCCTACTTGAAATGAGAATATATATATAATAATTCTAATATTTGTTATTGTTTTTTATTACAAAAAAGCCTCTTGCCCTATTTCAGGTTAAAGGTTTTAAATGTCAAATAAAATAGATAATTAACCAAAAGTAGTCACGTGCTTTTGAAAGGGATAAAGGTCTTAAGTACCAACTTTTGATTAACTAATCTCTGTCCCTGAGAGGGTAACAAATACAAGCGGTCACTTTGATCATTCATAAAATAATTAATAAAACAAGCAGCAATGAACAGTTCTTTAAAAGAAAAGCCAGTGTTTACTTAAAGCTGTTTATTGACCTCCGTAGACTGTAACATTGTAACCAGCATGGTATCTTAACAGCAGCATCTGTCAGCGTTCCCAGCGTGGTAGTAAAACTTTTTCCCATCAGGGCTTTCCACTTTTCTGCTCATTTCTCCAAATCACTTACAATGTTCTTCTGCACACCAGGGTAAACTGATGGATGGCAAGGTCATCGATTCCTCGCTCTCTCGGGACCCTCTTGTTGTCGAATTGGGGAAAAGGACTGTTATTTCTGGTGGGTTAACAGCTAAATCCACTTTATAGTGAAACACATAACTCTTAGAAATCTTAATTACTATGTCTCTGGCTCTTTAACTTACTTATTACCTATCTATTTATGTCTAAAGTGCCTTTCCTATTCCTGCATCCTCACCCTCTTGCTACTGTGACGACAAAATTTCCCGAATACGGGATGAATGAAGTTATCCAATCCAATCCAATCCAATAAATTGACTTTGTATTTTATACTTTTTCTTCTTAGGGCTGGAACAAAGCTTGATCGGCGTGTGTGAAGGGTTTGTATAAAAAAAATACAAATTGTAACAATATAAAGTAGCATATCTATGAACTTTTAGCTTAGTTAATTTGTTTCTTTGCCACTCTCTTAATCAGGCAAAAAATCAAAGCCACTATTCCATCTCACCTTGCCTATGGAAAGAAAGGTTATCCTCCTACAATTCCAGGTAGAGAACACACAAAACTCATTTATTTTATCCATGCTCTACAGGAATTTGCTTGAATAATAAATGGGAATAAGAAGAAGAACATGCAAATTATTCTCCATTGCACTTCTGGTAATTGTATTGTTTTTAATGTGTTATAGGTGATGCTCCTCTTGAATTTGAGGTGGAGGTCCTCTCCTTGACCCAGCAGACACCTTGGCAGAAGATGGTTAACGATGTGTTCCCCTTGGTTTGTTTGGCACTGGTGCCCACGTTACTCGGCTTGGTGGGACTCTACCTGTACAACAAGGCCAAAGACCCAAAACCCAGCAAAAAGAAATCGAAGGATAAGAAAAGCAAAAAGAAATAAAGACAGGACAAAGAACTATTTAAATGCATATTTTTAAATGTGTTTTCTTTGTGTTGACTTTGTAAGGCATCACTTTGTAAAGGTATAGCTGGAATTCACATTGCTTTCATTTATCAGATGATGATTTGTTGTTTGCTGCTTTAGTGATCTTTTGTCTGTTAGATGTTACATCTCTGACAGAATTTTAACCTCGGTATACTTGATTTAAGTGTTTAACACATAAAAAAATGTAACAGACCGACCACACATTTACCAATCCAAAGATGATTTTTTTTTTGGACTGCATGTTTGAGTTACAATCTGTCGTTTAGGGTGGATCTATGAAATTAACTTTTCCCCCTTTTTATAGACAATGTTTTACACTTTGCCTTTAACTGCCTCAATGTTGCGTCTGTTATGAAATCGGGAAAATTATTAAATCTTTGTGAATGAATCCCTCCAGCATAAGAATTTTCGTCCTTTTGTTTGTTTTCCTCTTCAAGCGATAAAGTTATATCTGAAAAGTGTCTGTGAGTGATCCTGTGGCAATACGTGCAAAATTAGAGGTCCTACATCAAAATGGAGAAGTCTTAAGATTAGTTGCATGTTAATTTACATTGTAACAGTCTTTACTACTAACTTTTAAAACTATAATATAATATGTATTATGTGGCTGTGTTGTCGTATTATGTTTTATCATGTCGGTTTTTACTAAACTTCTGAAATTGGAGACAATCAGAAGCTTGGTTAAGGGCACTATTTTTTCTGCAGTTGACTAACAACAACAAAACCCAGCCGCCTATCGGTTCAACTACACGTGGCTACGCGCATGCGTGTAGAGATTATATCCTTCCGCGGATTTTTTATTTATTTATTTGAAATATATACTATTATTACATAATATAGTTTAAAATATAACACTATCCAACAATTTACACGTATTAACGTTGTGTATAAGTTTGATGAACAATAATTAATGCCAAGGGTTGAGCGGAAATGCACTACTTTCCATGAGACAACCTTTTCCGGTCCTCTTTCCAGCTTCCCGTGCAACATGGTGAGTTCACCAAAACGAGAGTCGTTCGGCTAAAACGAAATAAATACAACTGTTTCACAAAAAGTGACTCCACGTTAGGTGTTCGTAGTTGATAAAATCGCAAAGATGCGCCAAAACGCAGTAGATGTTCATTAAAGTCCATCGAAACGTTTTAAAATTGGCCAGGGCCTAAATGCTAGCGATCTGTGGGCTAACACCGCCATGCATGTGTTCCTGATGCCGATATTTGGCTGGATCTGAATCCGATACAGTAAAACTTACAAAACGATTTAAAAGTATTTTAATGCATAGGGTCCACAACAAGGATGACGTCAAGGGTCGTGTTCAATGGAATCAGATGTGTTTTGCTTTAAACATTGAATTTTTAACTATGTACTTTAAGTGAAGTCAATCAAGATCATGTCTGACCACATTTGAGCAGCACGTAGTAGTTATTCTATACAATGATACTTAAAATATTCCTCCCTTGCTATTTAGACTAAGAAAATTACAATTTTAGTACATTGGGTCCACAACAAGGATGACGTCGAGGGTCGTGTTCAATGGAATCAGATGTGTTTTGCTTAAAACTGGAAATTTTTAACTATGTACTTTAGTGAAGTCAATCAAGATCATGTCTGACCACATATGAACAGCACGTAGTAGTTATTCTATACAATGATACTTAAAATCTTCCTCCCTTGCTATTTAGACTAAGAAAAGAAGGAATAATGGTCGTGCCAAGAAGGGGCGTGGGCACGTCCAGCCCATCCGCTGCACCAACTGTGCTCGCTGCGTCCCCAAGGACAAGGCCATCAAGAAGTTTGTCATCAGGAACATTGTGGAGGCTGCGGCCGTGAGAGACATTTCTGAGGCTAGCGTCTTTGACTGTAAGTACATTTTCCTTTTTGCCCCCTCACGAATCGCAATACACGTGCCATTGCTCATGTGCCTGCACCCTTTTCTTTGCAGCGTATGTTCTGCCTAAGCTCTATGTGAAGCTGCACTACTGTGTTAGCTGTGCCATCCACAGTAAAGTGGTGAGGAACCGCTCCTGCGAGGCCCGGAAAGACCGCACCCCACCGCCCAGATTCAGGCCCAATGTGAGTAACATTGACAAAGAACTGTTGCTGATTCTTTTCAATTACCTAACTGTTTTCTTTAATGTTCTTTTATAGGCTGGTGCACCAAGAGCTCCTCCAAAACCCATGTAATGACATGCTTAACATCTGAGGAATAAAGTCTTCACAAATGTTCCAAGTTGTTGATTGAATCTTTTTAGTTATTTGTAATGTACTGAGATAACAAGGTAAAAGCTGTTTTTTTCTTTTATTTGGACTAATTTCTTTACGGTACAAAATGTACACTAAGGTCCAAGTATTAAAATGCATAATTGTGAGATGCATTTAACAATTTGCATGTATTTAGTGATTCCAGGTCATTTACAGGCTTTAAGGATTACAAAATAAGAAACATTACACCCAAGGAATTTAAAAATATCTTAAACATACACAGTTTCCCTAAAATCTTCGTACATGGCTTAAATGAAAAAAAATCTATTGCCATGTTGATAAATGAAATTTTCAATGTACAATTTGACGTGCTTTGTAAAATTCTGGTGAACTGGATTAAATAGGATCGAATTGTCACATCTCCATGCCCTCAGGTTTTGTGGACACATGCTATCCAATAGGCCGTTTAAGTCTTCTTTATGAACAATATTTGACTAAGTTTAACGTGTGTAGGGAGTTTTCTTTGGCTCGTAGCAGCAGCATTATATCCTATGGGCATCTGGGAATAAAAATTGGGAATCGGGTCTAGCGAGGGGAAAGCTGGTGGCAAGCACGTCACAAAGCTGGACCGTTACAAACAACAAGAATGAAGGCACGATATCAAGTTCTAGACAGGAAGCAAACCAGATCTATCTTCAATATTCAAAGCGAGTTAGATGTTTTCTTGTCATGTAATTGACAAAATTGTACAGCAGATAATACTTTTCACAATAAAATGGAAAAATGTCCACTTGAAATCAATCACAAAAATACATAGATTTTTCCCACCACCACTTGGGCATTCAGTAAGTTCACTTTTACAAAGGTTAAGAAAATAAAGACATGGACATGTGAGTCAAATTTACAAAAGCCAATTGACAAAAATTGGCTATTGTGAGGTTTGAATTGGTTCATTTCTTGCAATTGCTGCTGATTCTGTCATTTCTTGGATGAATACTTTGGTGCTTAGTATTTTGCAAGTGGTGAAGAACAGTCATAATCCACTTAACCTCTCACTTAAATTCAAAATTACTTTCATGTTACCATAAAAATCCTTGTTTAAAATGGACAAAACCTTTCTAAAAAAATCACCTCAAATCTCAAGGCTTTTTTTCCAGAGGTTTATGCTGATAAAATTGGGATTTTTTTATGGATCTATATGTAGGAATCTTTCCTACGTGTATATTGACAAAAGGTTTGACCTAAATTCTTTGGTAACTGTCAGAAATTCATAGTTTTGAGATGATTGTTAGTTCATAGCTTTAGCTGTCGTCATTGAATTTCAATTACAGTGGGAAGGCACAATACAAAAATATAGCAGCAGAATTGCAACTGAAATTATGATTTGACTAATTAACATGGTAAAGACCCTTCACCCGCAGTGGCAGTGACGTTTTTCTCATTTTATTTTTATTCTATAAAACAATTTAATTAGGATTCTCTGGCAAATATCAGTGCAACATAAGCAGTCTTGGAACAAATCATTAAAAATATACACAAAACACTCATCAGTTAAGTCATCCAAGGAAACCTTCATTTCACACTTTCTAGCTAAAAAATGAAGGGCATCTCAAAAATATACTCACTTCCATCACTCCACCAATTGATACAAAACCAAAAGTGCATTCATGATTCACAAACAGCTGTTTTAAAAACACATCTCACTGACTTTGACCTGGCCCTGGAATTTGGTCTGCACTTAAAACAAGGACTGAGTGAGAACTGGGAAAGTGAATGTTAATGTGAGGTTATCAGGGACATTTTTTTTTGTTTAAAGAGGCAAGATCTTCACATTTTTACCTTTTAGGATGAAGAATCTGTTAAAGTGCTCAAGAGGTTTCAGGTCAGATTGGTCAACCACAGTATGCGCATCAGGTGGAAATCCTGAATTTGGACCCAAGGCACACATGTGGATGGGAAAGTGCATGTCAAAGACATTTTAAAAGTGCATTCTGATGAACAATATCTTTCCTTTGTGCCGTGCAGACCAAACCGAGCCAGGCCGAGCTCATCGAAACTCTTCCTCAATCCAGGATGTGCTCGCCGCGTACGCTGTGCGAGGAAAACTCGTAGCGGTCTTGGCTCCTGTGGCCACAGATGTTACACTCGAAAGGCTGGCGAAAGCCGTGGCAACCCATGTGGATGGTAAACATGACGTGGTCCAGAAAGAGCACGCGGCAGTGGTCGCAGCGAAAGCAGCGCACCGTTCGCCCCTCGCCGTCCACCACGCGCAGAGTCTCCCTGGAGGTGGACGAGGGTGTCGTGGGCGAACTGGGCGTGGGGGCGGGGCCGGACGGAGGGGCCGCGGGGTGATCTCCATCCTGTCTTTTCATCTCCCTGTCTCTGGCGTTGCCGGGACTGCGTCTTTCCCAAATCTTGTAGTGCGTAGGAGGCCCGGCGTTGTGGAATTGATGCCCATTGTTGCCGCCGTGCGCGCTCACAGCGAGAGAGGTGCTGTTGCACGGCTCGTCGGGCATGCTTTCCGTGTCCGTGGAGTCCTGGCAACCGTTGCTGGGGGAGGTTGTTTGACTTCTACCCGGGGGCAGATCTTCGTGACCCTCAGGCACCTCCCTTCTGCCCACTCCCACGGCCCCCGCACCGGCTCCTGGGCAGTCCGGCCTCAAGCTGAGCGCGCCAGACGCGTGGGCGGCAGCGTGTATGGATCGGAGTTCCGATAAACATGAAGGATGAGTGTTGGGGAGATGGAGAGGCTGTATTGGATCTGGCATCCCCCCAATTCCCCCGCTGCCAGCTGCCCCCGCAAGCTCCCCTCCAGAAACGTGTAGAACTTCCAAGTCTTCTGAATGTGACTCTCCATCTGCATCGAGGTCATAAGGTGCATTTCCACGATGTATGTGCTTCTCTCCTGCAATTTTAGGCGGCAATGATATTACCTTGGAGCATGTGAAAATGCAGGGTCAGTAAAAATTAGGCAAACAAAACTACAATCCAAAGTCAAGAATATAACGCTGGAATGTGAAATTTTAGGAATAAAATGTGATCATTTATGAGCTACGGCACAATTTTTGCATTGCAAAATGACAAGGCACACCACCAGCTGAAAAGCTTTTCATTTAAAACTCTGTCACATCATTCAAGATTTATCAACAGGAATCAAAGAAACACAAGAAAGCATTTCAATATCTAATTTTAATATCAAATGCTCACCTGCAAATTTTTGCGGCATGGATCTTTTGCGTTTGGTGATGCTCCCGGCGAGACGATCAATCAACGTCGTCTTGTCTGAGGAGCCGTGAAGAGGGGAGTCTGGTATGTACTCCATCTCCCTCATCTCCTCTCCTACAAAAGACAGACTATATAGTACTTGTCAAAGATTTGAAATATTCCAGCCACTGTAGATTAAGCATACCCAAATATTTAGCCAATCGCAGGGCACGAGGGGACAGACAACCATTAACTTTCATGCTCACATGCTAATTCGTTTTGAATTTGTATTTGAAGTTATTTAGATGTGTGTTTATTTGCATGTGTTCACATGCTAACGTTAGCTTCTTCCCTAATGTACTGTACTGCTGCAACATGTTTTTGCATGCTTGTTATTCATTTTAATACATTAATAATTAATTTTAAAAAATGTCGGTTTCTCACATATTTCATACAAAAGTGGGACATATTATTAAAGGGTTTAGTTGGTGTTTTTTTGAGGACCGTGGAACGAATTTACAGAATTTTTTTATAAAGTACTGCTCTACTTACGAAATATTCCAGCTATGAAAAAAGTAGAGGTACGACTGTATTGCAATTTGCATGATCCATCCTCACCAAGATGCTGAGCACTACTAGGTTGCTTTGGCTCCACACTTTGCAAGTAGTTGTAGCAGCGTTCGAGATGCTCCTCCAAGGTGCTTTGTTGCTTATAACTGCGACCACAGTGGCTGCACTTATATGGCTTCCCTACCGTTGGGGAGGACACTGGTGCCAAAGTGGAAGGAAAGGTATCACTTTTGTGACATGGAGCTACAGACCTATTTGCCGTAAATATGTCCTACCAGCATGCGTGCGAAGATGGCCAGTGAGTGCATCTCTTCTTCTGCAGGCATAATTGCACAAAGGACATTTAAAGGGCTTCTCGCCAGAGTGCAGCTTGATGTGACGGAGAAGGTTTCCTTTTTGAGTGAAGGAGGCACCACACTGATTACACTGGAATGGCCGCTCACCTGCACAGAAATTTAATTGTAATGGACATGGGAAAGATTTAATTCAGTGCAATGCAATTACATACGATGCATATTTTTACCTGTGTGACTGCGTTTATGAACCATGAGAACATTGGGTCCAATGCAGATCATTCCACAGATGTCACACTTGAGCTTCCCATTGGGCAGTCTGATGTTGTCATGATTGGCAAGCTCCCTGTAACCAGGTCCCTCCGTTCCCTGATCCAGACCTCCTTCCTCAAAATGTTCCCCTCGCTCATCGTCGTTACTCCGACCAGGGTCTTCATCGCTGTAAAGCTCTACTTTAATGGAATTTCCTACAGGGGTGACATAAAAAGACAAGTTGCATTTTTATAGGAAGGAGGTTAGTATGTCCAGTAAATACAGGAATAACTTACCACTGACAGAGTGGTAAGGTGAGGTTCCCTTACTCTTTGGGGTGCTTACTGTCGGACCACCGAGCACCCCTGAAAACTCTCTTTCTGTTGAGGAGTCTCCACTAGCTGGAAATGAAGAAAATAGGATTTAGCTGAGTTGGTTATTCATCGGCTGAAAGAAAACAATAAACAAATAAATACCTGACATGTAAGACTGGCCATTGCAGTCATCAACGTCCATACTAGATTTTGGCCCGACACTGTCATTCAACCATAACATGATATTAGGTTGTAAAATCAAAATGTATGCTTAGGAAGTTTGTCTACATTCACAAAATGTGTAATTAACTGAAAAACATTTTAACCTCAGACACTTGACTGCACAATTATTCATTCATTCTCCGTACCGCGTATCCTATTATTTCATAATAATGTTAAGAAAGTTGGAGATTGCCATTAATCATTTTTAAAAGCACAGCAATATTAGACAGAACTTTATTATCAGCAGATACACTCGAAATGTTCACACTGCTGACAAATCATCAAATACTCATACGCCATCAATTAATCTAGATTATTAATCTAAATGAATAAACTAAAAAAAATCACATGGGTCTCAATTATTTGTGTTATTAGTGTAACTTGACAGCTAACTCATGAGTCGGCCTTGGCAGATAAAGCTAAGCTAAGATTGCTGGCCCCAAACATGAAGCCGAGGAAGCTACCACTGCATTCGCGTGTATTTAACAATCGCGTTCACTCAACAACACTGATTAAAAGTGAGCTAGCTGATGCTACATTTCGGATCGTTGTCATGCGTAACGAGTCATCAGAATGACAAATACTACTATATTTAGCTCGCTACGCGTTAGCCAAAGCGGCCAGTGTTTCACAAATGGTTGCTATGGCACCCGCAGCCTGACTCAATGCGATGTGACGAACTAGCTTATTAGCAACCGACAAGCTACATGTCCACGAAGCGCTGCCCGAGTAAAATAAAGACGTTCAGTATTTAAATTTAATATTTAATTACCTATGCCACCCAAGCGCGACGAGTGAGGTTATTCGGTTTTTGCATCTGCTCGTTTGGGTTTACGACGACGACATTCCCAGCCGGCAGCACTACCTCACGCACCAAACAACTTCCGGTTGCAATTTCCAGTACAAGGCTGAACCTCCTGGGTTTTATTTTGAAAATCAATGTATTTTAGTGAACTGAGTATACCGTGTTTAAGATGACGAGTTGTTTTCATTATCAATGAATCAATGACATATAACAACAAGCAAACGAGCAGATCAATAATCAATATAATAACAACAACAACAACATTAATAATAATCATAATAGTAATATAATAATAATAATAATAATAATAATAATAATAATAATAATAATAATAATAATAATAATAATAATAATAATAATAATAATAATAATAATAATAAATAATGTGTCTATTGTGAAAATTAATCAATTCATCAAATACATTTTTGGAGATATTGATTTGTGTTGTGTCCTCTAGTATCGCTTAGTATGCCATTTTCATGAAAATATTTTCCGTTCATACATCAGTGTTATTTAGACCAGGGGTCATCAGCTCCTGGCTCACAACCAGGGCAGAAGTGATGGCGATAGATGTGGCAATACAAACCGCCCTGACCTTTTTAAGAGCGCCCTCTAGTGTTGCATCCGTAGGTTTGCAGCGTGCTTTTGGTGTGACGTAACCTCTGCTTTTTACGACGGTGTGCTTACACAATGTCACTTTCCGTTACTTTAGCCTGCGAGTTGTAAACGCGGTGGGGGGAAAGAGGGCTCATTTCGTAGGCCTTTCGAGTTGGGACCGTCGTTTTATGGTTCAGACGTATCGATCGTAGTCGCAGACGGTACTGGACCGATAACAAGCGATTTTCCCCTCCAAAAAGTCGCGGTTTTGGTGAAACTGCTTCGATATAGCGTAGGCCCTGCGGAGAGCTCCCCAGAAGTTTGTTGTGGTCACGTGACGCCAGACGAATGTGGCGATAAAAGTTGGTTTGGAGCGTTATACTAGCTTGGAGCGTTATACTAGCTTGGGGTGTTATACAATCGAAAAGTTATCGACGCGATGCCTCAGCCGAAATACCGCAAGATTGCCGTGATCGGTTACAGATCTGTAGGTGAGTAAAGCTGCTGAGCTCGTACTCGGCTAACTAGCTAGCTGGCTAGCAGGCTAAAGTCGGGGCTTTGTTTTCCTTGTATACAGGCTGACCTCAGCAACATGCGCTCTGCGTTGACATTGTTTGATCACACATGAAGTGACTCCTCATTAAAATTACAAAGGGGCTTTCGGCTGGAGCCACATGTTATCTTTTAACTAGTAATGTGTGGTTAAACATCCGTGATATTACAATTAAGCTAGGTTAAGCATAATACTACGCTATAAAACGGTGTTTAAAAAAAGCCATCCAGTTCAATTACTAACGGTTAAGGCACTTGTAACATATTCCTGTTTCAATTCAATATTTTTTAATGTATTTATGTCCTCGTTATATATTCTTAAATGCAACTCTTGGGTAAGTCATACCTTCAAAAAGTTATTATTGATTGAAAAAGTTGGGTACATTATTGTAAATCCAGGCAACCAGTAAAATGCAGCTGTAGTCTAAAAAACAAAATATATTCAAGTTCACTTCAAATTTGCCACAATTGTGTCAATATAGCTTATTGACAGTAATTGCTGATCGCCCACTCAAATCTGTCCCCCAAGGTTTTGTAATAATACACCAAATGCAGTTATTAAAGCACACCTTAAGTGACATTGTTTAATTTCCATTTTCCAGGAAAATCATCCCTCACAATTCAGTTTGTGGAAGGGCAGTTTGTCGACTCCTATGACCCCACAATTGAAAACAGTAAGTTACACCATACTAAATAAATGTATTCTCCTAAAGTGTTGTAAAATAACAGAATTTTGTCCTGGATTTGCCAGGATATTTTTATCACATACCAGTGTTTACCAACCTTTAATGAGCAACAGAAAAAAAATCATGTGATTTAATGTGAGAGCCACAATTAGAGGAATTTCTGTATTGTTTTAAATAAAATAAATGAACATGTTGATTCACCTTCCCAGCTTTCAATAAAATGGTCAGCGTCAATTGTCAAGACTTCAATCTTCAGCTGGTTGACACAGCTGGACAAGTGAGTTTTTTTTCCAGAGCCATATCGACATGTACTGTAGCTCCACAGTGCAACAAAATTCAAGCTTTTATGATCTTAAATAGTAGTAAGTTATTGTCCTATCATTTGCAGGATGAATACTCCATTTTTCCTCAGTCCCACTCAATGGACATCCACGGTTATGTCCTTGTTTATTCAGTGACATCCATGAAAAGGTAAGAAGTTCCTAACTGTCTTATTTCCAAGCATTAGAAAAAAAATATGATTAAATTATGTGTTCATTTCTTATTGCTTATTTATTTGAAGCAGCTGTTGTATTTCTGATCTGAGTTGGCTAAGATAAATGAGCTTGGTGAATTTTCTTCTTAGTTTCGAGGTTGTTCAGAGTTTACACGACAAGCTGCTCGATATGGTTGGAAAGATTCAGTAAGTTTTGTCCAATCTTTTTAACTTAATTGTACATAAATGGACACTTATGATATTGTCTCACTGTCAAAACAGAGTTCCCACCGTTCTTGTTGGCAACAAAAAAGATCTCCACATGGAAAGGTTAGCATGATACTTGAACGTTGCTTTTTAAACTGCCAGTGAAAAAAAAGTACCGTATTTTCACGACTATAAGGCGCACTTAAAAGTCCTAAATTTCCTCCAAAATAGGCAGGGCGCCTTATAATCCAGTGTGCTTTATATATGGAATTTTTTTTAAAAAATGTGTCATTCATTGAGGGTGCGCCTTATAGTCGTGAAAATACGGTAGTAATATTTGATGGATCCTCGATGCATGAACCCGTCAACAGATTTACTAACATCATATATTGATGAAGGTCGATGATATAATACAATTCATCCATTGTAACTTTAGGAACATCACAGTAACCATTTCTGGAATCAGGAAATCAAATGATTTCAGTCATACCAACTTTCCAAAGGGATTGGCAACAATCTACTGTCCAACTGTGTGTCCTTGTACTTTCATAACCAGTGTTTTCACATTCTATCTTTCCCAGGGTCATAAAGCCAGAGGAGGGAAAGAAGCTTGCTGATTCCTGGGGCGCTGCTTTCATGGAGTCTTCAGCCAAGGAGAATGAGGTTAACAAACAATCTTTTTGCTGCATCCGACCTGACACTTGATTGGCTTTTTTTTTCTTTCTGCGCTGCAGACTGCCGTGGAGGTTTTCAAGCGAATCATATTGGAGATGGAGAAAGCTGACGGGAATGCCCCGCCAGAGGAAAAGAAGTGTGTCATGATGTAAGAGGGTATTGTGGACATGGTGTTGTAATCACGTGCTTGCTGAAGTAAGGAGGCACAGCTCCACCAGCATACCAACGACGACCTCGCCAACAAAAAAAGCTGCATTGCTTCCATCTTCAATTCACACTAAACTATTCCACCGGAAGAAGCTCAGGCAAAGAAGCACATTCGTTGGACGTGCGCTTTAGGTTTCTCCATTCATGCCTGGGTGCAATTAAAAAAAGAAAAAAAAACAGATACTTAGTAACTGTTTCTAAAATTCAGCTGAATTTTCTAATGGTAATTATTCTCAAATGCCTGATGTTGCTACAACATGGGTTTGTGTCATTTTTGAGTGTTTGCTAAAAAGTGGTGGTGGCTTGACAGTTATGGACTTCCTGTTCACATTGCTCTAAATGTGGTGATTGATTATGTCACAGTGGTGGACTGCTTTGGATGCTCTGTTATGAGGCCTCAAAAAAGACTCTTTCCACACTTCTTTCCATTGTAATTTTATCAGATTCCTTTCAAGCTATTTATATACAATTTATAGCCACTCGACTGTTTTTTCTGCTGAGCAGATTAGTTTGCTTCCCTCATTTCTACAGTTTTAACTTTTCTATCACCAGTATCAAATCTGTTATGGAACCCTAAGATGAACTTAGTATGGGTTAAGAAAAAGAAAAAAGAAAGATTTTCACCAGCTATTGCTTTTACTCAATTATGAATAGGATAGGTTTTGCTGTTTTGTTGTTGTTTTGCTTTTGAGTGATGCAGGCTTTGTGCTCCCCATCCACTTATATTAGTGCATAAGAGTAATTTATCAAGTCATTTTAATGTAAAATCCAATGAAATTGAATAGCGTGAGTTACATTTGTTGGTTATGAACTTGTGTTGATTTCATGCTTAATGGAGTCGTGATATACACGACAAAATTTCAATTCTCTGAATATAACAATCACTGTCAGACACTTGAGACGCAATGTGTGCGTTTTTTTTCGTGGCCTGTTGCCTTAAGATACATCTGTCTTTGGATTATAATTACATACTATTCATCTTTTTTTCTTCAAACGCTTGCCTAGTCAGTAGTTGTACGATGGACGGAGGCTGGTGATGCTGTGTCTTGTGCCTTACACATTTTTGAAACTCTCACATCTGGTTCCTTTATGACCAAAGGTGCTCTTACAGGGTTTCTACTTTTGTCTGATAACTTGATCTTGTGGGTGTTGATAATGGTGGTGCTAGTGTGCACAATGTGGATGCTGAAATGCCGATGTCGGTCTGCGTTCAATTCAGAATCTTGCTGTAAACAGTTTGTATATAAAACCTGTTACTCATTTGTGTTTTTTGTCCTACTTTTTTTATGTTGCCACATTGAAAAATACACCATTTCATCTGCATTCTTCTGATGCTTTTATAAAAAAAGGAAAACTGATTTAATTTGCAGTCACGAGACAATTTATTCTGTTGCGCATTCTGTTTATATAATAAGACATTTAAAATTATAAATGATGCTAAAATCAACCTTTAGTGTTAAATTGCTATGAATCCATTCTGTGTTAGCCTCAGCAAAAAGCTTAGCAAAAGGTTCATAAATTCATGCAAAAAAAATACACAGGGCAGCATTTAGCTTTTTAAATTCGTGCAAAAATGTTGTGTAATTTTCACTGCGTTCAGGGTACCTATAGTACGGTAATTGGCTGCCGCACTACCAGCCAATCAGGATTCTCTCATTGTGCTCGTAGCGGAAGCGCCGGATTTGCGAGCCGCTTGTAGTTTGTCAAACGACCCGGCTGGTTGTGGAGGTGACGTGACACCACGAATGGAACATGGAGTGTGTGAGTACAGCCACTAACTTTTACGTCTTTTCCTTTTCAACCAATTTAACCTTGTCCCAACTCATCTTTTGCGAAGATCCGGAACCTGCTAATAGCATCGATGCTAAACAACCAAGTAGAATACATTGCGAAGTTGCTAGCCAGTATTGTGACCTCTCTTTTACATTTATGTGGCTAAAATGAGATCTTTTGTGTCTGTTTTAGGCTTGTCGGATAAAATGAGTCACTTTCCTTATAAAGATCGTGTTGCTTACTTGGGCAAATCTAAAAGTAAATAGCTTGACCAAACGTACTTTTCAAAATAAGTGGCCTGCTATGAAAACAGTGCCTATGTGAAACTCAGTAAATAATTTTCTACGTAAAAATTATAGTAAGATAGACTTTGATTGTGATTGTTACAGGTTCAACAAAACTAAAAGATTCTCTCAAAATGAGTCTGAATTAATGAAATGAGTCCGATTTGTTTGGAAATTGGTCTCAAGAGTGTTCACCTGTTCATACATCAAGTGTGCAATATGTTAGTCGTTACTGCTAACGTACAGTTAATTAGTAATTCTTAGCAGATCTAAATTAAGACACTTGGCCAAAAGCACACGTGTGTTATAGTACACTACAAGCTAAAGGCTGGGATGATGAACGCATATGCCCCCTACAGGCTAACTCCTAACTACCGCAAGAATAAAATACACCCAAAAATCCTTACGGATCGTTTGATATTAGCCCAAACCACGTGGCTACCAAGTTTCAAAACAATCGGTTCACAAATGACTGAGAAATGGGACTTTAAAGTTGGTGTCCACAAGAAGAACAACTACTTGAGTGCTGATTTGACAGACTGCAACCAGCCTGTAAAAAGTGACTTTACGAGATGCGACTCTTTCTTTTAGATTGCATCAACTGTTGAGGAGCTTGAGAGCAAAAAGGATCCACTCATCGAGGGTAAGTCACATAATTTAGAATTTTATTAGAATGATCAAACCGTTAGTCATCTCTCACTCTTCCTTTCAGACCCTGAGCACAATGTTTACACCAGGTTCATGAAGTCCCATCGCTGTTATGACCTCGTACCCACCAGCTCCAAATTAGTTGTTTTTGACACGTCGCTCCAGGTCAGATAACATCTTATTCAAGTCTTTACATGTTCTAGAAAAGTTTTTTCATTGCTCATCTGTGGGCTATTTTGACGGGAGTATATAAGAGAATGAAAATGATTTCATTTGAAGTTTTGGGGAAAAGTATATTGTTTGTAACCTTTAATTTCACAGGTCAAGAAGGCATTTTTTGCACTTGTTTCCAATGGGGTGAGAGCAGCGCCCCTATGGGACAGTAACAAGCAGTGCTTTGTCGGTAAGAGTATTTACGTTATCACGACATTTCTTTAAGAAAGAGAAAAATAAAAATTACTTGATGCTTTCAACAGGCATGCTTACCATCACTGATTTTATAAATATCCTTCATCGCTACTATAAATCTCCACTGGTAAGCTCAAAAGTATTAAGGTGTGGAATTTAAGTGAAATACATGTTTATTCACTGAATTTTAATTGCTTTTAATTTATTTTCAGGTCCAGATTTATGAGTTGGAAGAGCATAAAATAGAAACATGGAGAGGTTTGCCTTTTCTCTGACATTTTCATCTATTTGGTTTTATACTCAATAAGTTAATGATTTTGTGTTTTATCTTTAATCAGAGCTTTATCTTCAAGACTCTTTCAAACCCTTGGTTAGCATCTCACCCAATGCCAGGTTTGTTTTTCCAATCTTTGATTGCATTCTCCCTCTTACACATTTGTTGCTGAATTTGTTTCATTTATTTCATCATACATTCAAAGTAGGGACGATCATTTGAGGATCTGGTGATTCTGAGTACAAAATGATACCTTGGAAAATTATTAGGGAAGGGCACGCAGAGAGACAGACAACCATTTGCACGTCCAATCATACCACCACCAAATATACATCTCTCTTCCTTCCTACTATCTTTCAGCTTGTATGACGCCGTATCTTCGCTTCTCAAGAACAAGATCCACCGACTGCCAGTCATCGACCCGCTGACGGGAAACACTCTCTACATTCTCACACACAAGCGGATCCTAAAATTTTTGAAGCTCTTTGTAAGTCCCTTTTGACCGTTTTCTGCCATACTAACTTCCAATTAGAACCTCCAAAGTGAAATGCCACGAAGGTTTTCCGACTTGAACATTTCTGTGGGAATGACTGTCTGCTATTGTTTTCAGATATCGGAGATGCCGAAACCGACGTTCCTGGCTCAAACTTTGGAGGAGCTGAACATAGGGACATTCCAAAACATCGCAGTGGTGAGCACGGACACTCCTCTCTACACGGCGCTGGGTATTTTTGTAGAACAGCGAGTGTCTGCGCTCCCCGTGGTGGATGACAAAGGTTGGTGAACTGCTTGGGAAAACATTGTTCAATGTCAAAGGTCCTGCCGTGCCAAGCTCATGTGATCACTTAGCAACTCAACCTGGCACTTATTAACATGGCATTGGATGGAAAGGGCAGAGGTCAAAGGTTAGGGGTCGGGTTCTATGGGTGATTCTCAAATGCATTTGACAACAACCGTTAAGAACACGCAATACGTTAACATTTAATAATTAGGACTCATTCTCCTTCTATCATGCGCCACAATATAATATAAAAAAGTTTGTTTCTACTTTTTTGCCATAAAAACAAACCAAATATGATTTCTACATCTTTTGTAGTGAATGACTTAAAGTGCTTTTTCCCCCCATATTTTATGTCTGCATAAATAATGGCTTATTTTTTTGCAGGTGGTACTTGGGGTAAAAATAAAAAAGAAACACTGCTTTAGAAGAGTGTCCAATAATATTTGTTATAATAATTAAAATATGATCTTTCCAATTATTTGAATAATGAAGTTGTTGGTAAATTCTTTATATAAATATTAGAAAAGTGCTTGAAAACACTGATGTAGAGCAACATGCAGGTAAACAATATCTCCATAATCTAATGCAGTTAAACAATGGCATGACCATCTTTTTTCCATATGTTTAACATGCTCTGTCATGATTTTATTTTTGAAAAAAATGAATATAGTATAATGATTTTCTGACTCCTTCTCTCTTGTGCAGGTCGAGTGGTAGACATTTACTCCAAGTTTGATGTCATTGTAAGTTCACAGTACTCCATGTTTATTTAACATTTTCCCATTTAGATCTAACATTTAATTTATATTTTTTATTGTTTTAGATGGATTACGGTGTTGAGGCATTTGGGAACAAATTCTGATGCTAATGTGTTCTCCAAAAATTTCCTGACACATGACTTTATTGGTCTTTTCATCAGTTTAGCCAATGAATAAAAAGTGCACAATTCCCATCCGAATAATCTGTCCCATATAAATCGGCTGTTCACTATTACTTTGTATTGCACATTGGCATAATGCTCTTAATTTTAAGAATTATAAAGCATTGTTGAGATTCCTTCAATTTTGCAAGTGGCTTAGGGTTGTACAAACCCTTAATGAACAGCTTAGTCGCTATTGATGGAAGTGAATGAACAATTTGCGCCATTTCACTCTAAAATCATTTTATTTGACATCAGTATGACTCTCTTTTGCTCATTTTAGAACTTGGCAGCAGAGAAGACTTACAACAATCTGGACTTGACCGTGACCAAAGCCTTGCAGCACCGCTCTCAGTACTTTGAAGGGGTCTTGACCTGCAATCGCCACGAGACCCTGGAGGCCATCATCAACAGATTGGTGGAGGCCGAGGTGAGATCCGCCGAAGACAAAACATCTAGCCATCGGCTTTTTGGCCCCGACTCGTTGAGTCCGAGTGGCCAAGGTAAAGAATTCCGTCGTGCTCACCACAGGTGCACAGGTTGGTGGTTGTAGACGAGCAGGATGTGGTGAAGGGTATCGTCTCCCTCTCGGATATCCTCCAGGCGCTCGTGCTTACTGATCGAGAGGAGGGTAAGCCAAGGGTTTGACCGCACGGTAAATTGAGATGAACTCGGAGATAACGGTTTGATTTTTCTGTCTTTAGGCAGCGCATGAGATGGCTATTATTCACTCAGGAGTGGAGGCCAGGTCAAAGGGAGAAAAAGGTGACTTTGAGGGAAGAGCCTTTGACAGTGAGATGAATCAATGATCATTGCTCCATCTTTCCTATTCACCTTTCTTCATCTGCGGGTTTTATGAAGTGGGCAATAGAATGTTGAGGTAATTCAGCAACAGCAGCACAATTCCTTTCAGTGGAGCCAAATTCTGCATCAGCAGGTAGCCAAGAAAGATGCAATAGCACTACAAGGATGCTCTTTTTATGATTAATCAATAGTTACCAGCTAAAACACACTCTTGTAATGGTAAGATTGGGTAGGGCAATCAACTATCCTCTTTGTTGAGCGGTTGATATATTTGAATTGGCATCTAAGTTGATTTGACTTGTTTTCTTCCAAACTCTGTGTTAATATCAATACACAAACACGATGCTGAATAATTTGTCCTGAACCTAAATAAGTATGAATTGAACTATGTTCAAGGCAGTGTGATGTGTTAAGTTGCAAATGAAAAGCCTTACAAAGCTGTCATCTTAACTGCTAACTGTGCATCCTGCTTCCATAGACAGATTTAGAATAATTATGACACTCTATGCTGGCATTGTGCGTCAGTTTTTAACTTTTTACATCTAAATACCAAGATTACATATATTACTTGTGTCACGCATACTACTGTAATATTAAAAGGGATAAATATTACTCTTGACGGCGCTTTGGGAAGAGGTCTATCACTTTAATAGAAATGGCCGAACCTATATCTTTGGCATTTTTCATTTTTGTCACCTTTAAAAAAAAAAATTAAAAAAATCTGCTTTTATTTATGTTACATTTGATATGTTTAGCATTGTTTTTCCTTCTGGGATAAGCAAAGAAAAAGTTAGACTTAATGATTTGAAAGTCTGGAAGTGCGGTTTTTGTATTTAACTGCCGTCAAATGTAAAGAGCAATAAATGTTCTTTGAGACATTGTTTGTTGTATGTCATTGTATATGAGGTTCCGTGTGCTGAAGCGACACAGACATCACAAAACATACTATCTTGCCTCAAATGGGCAAAGCATATTTACATTATATATATATAAGGCAACTGCAATTGGACCAAACCTTATTGCCCTAAACCAGGGTTGCCAAACTCTGGTCCTCAAGGGCCCCTATCCAGTGTTTTTTTCTATGTCTCCCTCCACCAACACACCTGAATCAAATAATCAGGATCGTTATCAATCTTCTGCACAGGTGACCATTTGATTGAGTAATTGATCATTTGATTCAGGTGTGTTGGAAGAGGCACTGGATAGGGGCCCTCAAGGACCAGAGTTGGCACCAATGGGGTCGCCAAACTGATCCTCAAGGGTCACTAAGTCCTGTTTTTGATCCCGCAACAATTACTGACTGCAATCAATTGATTACACTTACCAGATTGGTGAAATGGTGTCATTTGCTCCTAATGTTGCCCTTTGTGGAATAGTTTGGAGACCCCTGCCTTGGATGCTTAAATATATAACTAGCAAGTGTTTACAGTGCATGAGATCAATACAGATACATAGTGTACAGTAGTCAGCATTAGCATTTCTTTTCACAGATGACTGTGAGAGCTGAGGTGACTCATGTTAAATAAAAATAGTACGAGTCATGCAGCGAGGTCAGCAGTAACACGAGGTGTTTTTTGGGGGGTGGGGGGGGGTGCTCCTTAGCAGACAAATATATAAATAACAATACATGTTACAGCAAAAGGCAAAGTGCATCTGTTCTCTGAAGAATTTCTGAGAATTATTCTTTTAAAAGGGGTGCTCCACATAAATATGCTCATAAATTAGAAGCATAAAATCAGATTTTTCATCTAGACTGTGGTCTGTAAGACATTTTAGTGGCATGACTGACATGCCATTGTTACAAACCTTAAGATATTTATCCACCACTCTGTCTGGGTCTTGGGAATTTGAGGGGGGAGGGTGAAACTAAATGGTCCCTGATAGGAAAAAGCCTCTTCACCTGTGAACGAACATTTATGAGATGTTGAAAAAACACTTAAAACAAAGTATTGACCTGAAACTTGGATTTGGGTGCATCATTGACTACTATGGCAATACGATGTCGTCAATGTGTGTTGTTGTGGGCAGTGCATACACTTGGACAGTCTGTTTTTGATGACCTGAAGGGAGAGCCAGGTACTATTGGTCATTTGGCTGTGGACATCACTGTGAAAACACTTTCTTGGAACGACTCCACATTTGTTTTCAATGTTATACATTCACTGTCATCGATTGCTTCGCCGGGTTTACTTGTCTTGACGTGGAAAAGGTTGTGGGTAGACGAGGTAGGGTTTGTCAGGAATCAAGTGCGTCGAAATCCTCGCAAAGCTACCGACTTTGCAGTCGTCGCTGAGACAGTGTCACATTGTAGTGCGTCTGAGGAAGGCTAGCGTCATGGGGTGACGCTTGGCTATGCTCAGTTCAGACTTTGATGTCCTCTTTGACACTAAGCTGGGACAAGCTCTTTTTGATGCGTAGGGCAGTCAAGCGGGCGGCACCATTGGCGTACCAACATTCCCTCATTATTTTGCCCATAACCCGCAAAGCCTGGAGTGGAAGGGAAAGCAGATTTCATTAAGAAAGAGAAAAAACTTGGAATATGTACATTCCGTCAGGACCGCGAAGGGGGAGTTGTCAATTTGCTTTTGTCATTACCTCGTAGCTCTGCCACCAGTTTGAGATGTTGGGTCGTGTCTTTTGGTCACACACCACCTTTTTCATGTCTTCCACTGAAGGGTCGGAGGGCACCAGGTCGTAGTAGGGCAGCTGATATTCTTCATGGATACCTAGTTAGCATTAAAATAATAATAAATAAAAGACAGAATGGCGCTATGGCCACAAAGGTCCCGAAAAAAAACATCTTGTTTCACCTCCGCTGTTACAGCGTCGCGCAATCTCCCAGTAGACAAGCCCCAAAGCGTAAATGTCAGCACATTTGAACGAGTCAAAGTGCCTCATGTTGATCGTCCCGTCCAGGACTTCTGGAGCCATGTACCTGTGAGGAGGGAAAAATCGTTGGTTATTTTGTTTTGTACCAAGTCGAAGAATTTGCCATGGTCGACTCACCTCTTGGTTCCCACTCTCTGGTTCGGGGCGATGTCGATAGTGTCGCTGACGGCGTCGTGACGGACAGCTAAACCCAAATCCGCAATGGCGCAGGTGCAGTTCTTCTTTACAAGGATGTTCTTGGATTTCAGGTCTCGGTGGGCGATGCCCGGCTTTCCTGCAGACGTTGATACGTGAATTTGACAATATTCGTTATTAATACTAAACTTTTGGAGACCTCATTATTTTTCAATAGTGTTTTGTATTATTGTACTGAATTGAATGCTTTTATTGTCATTATACAAGTATAGTGAGATTTAAAGCTTTCACCACGTAGTGCACACATAACAACAAACAGAGAAATGAATAATGAATAAATAAGAAATGAATAAATAAGTAGTCCAAGTGAGGTCAGCAGAGCTCGTGCAGGAAACAGAGTGCATGTTTTCTGAAGTGGTGCACCTTGTGTTCCAAGGATCTCCATGTGCAGATGTGCCAGGCCACTGCTTGCCGTCAGGGCCAATTTGATCATCCCTTCAGCAGTGACGGAGTAGCGGTTCAGGTAGTCAAAAAGGGAGCCGTACTCGTGGTAGTCGGACACCAACCATAGCTGAGTCCACGTGCCATTGTCTACTCCAAAAAAAGACAATCAATCATTGATTAGTGGAATAACTGATTATTTTGTCAAACTGTCCAAAACACATCAAGCCAATCAAGTGTAAAGCTAAAATGACCTATTGTACCACTCCTTTTGAAATATACCTGCTCATTTAGTCCAGATTTTAGTTTTTTTTTTACATTGAACAATTTTGGGGGGTTCCCCTGTTAAGGACAAAAACATTATCCATCATTTTCTTTCTCTTTCTAAATGCATGTCAGGAAAGATGTGAACCTTTGTTGTCAGCCGCTATAAAGCCCAGGATGTTCTCGTGGCGTATCATGATGGTCTGATAGATTTCAGCTTCACGAAACCAGGAGCGCTCTTCTCTGGATGAGAAAATCTTCACCGCCACGTCGCCACCCCGCCAACGTCCTCGCCACACTTCGCCAAATCGCCCCTTTCCGATGACTTCTTGGAGGACAATTGTTCTGGCTACGGTCCTTTGGACAAACAGCGGCAGGCCTGAGAAGAACAGAGAAAAACGTTGCGAACACCACGCATGAAAGCGATTAGGTAGTGACACTTTTCTCCTGACCTGAGCCAGACCCAGATGTTGACAGATCGTAAATGAAGTCCTGCAGGCTCCTGTCGTTGGGCATGTAAAGGTTGTCGCAGGAGGGGTCTTCCACCTCGAGCCTGTGTCTGTGGCTGCCGACCCTCCGCTGGTCATGACACAGAAACACACCCAGCACCAGGAGTAGACAAAGCAGCAGCAGCGGCCCCGCTATCACAGCCACCAATTCCACCAGCCCCCATGTCCCACCTGGCCATAACCCTTCATCGGGTCCGGACTGGGTGGTCCCTAAAGAAAAATGAGCTTAATATGGGATGCAAAAACTCCCGCATCACTCATCCTTATGACTTAATGTTATATTCATCACTTGCAAATTAGTACTTAGTACAATTACAGGACGGACCGAGTTCTGCCACAAACAGCAAAATAACGACCCTGACTACTTTTTCCTCTGTCTTGCAGATTTGAAAATATTTAGTTGAAAATGAAGCATACACCATTTTTATAAGATGACCCTTAAATATAAGTGGTTTAGTTGTCAAACAAAGAAATAAACTACAGTAATCCCTCAATTATCGCGTCTTCCCTTATCGCGAATTCACTACTTCACGATTTTTTCCACTATTATTAATTCTTTAAATAGTTTTTTAAAGTTCATAAAAATGTGAAAATCCATGCTGAAACTTTTGAGCCACTTTTGCTACTAGGACTCAGCACTAAAGAAAAAAAAAGTTATAATAGGGGTGACCCTACTTTGCGATTTTTCGATTATCGCGGCCATGTCTGGTCTACATTAACCGCACGATTCGAGGGATTACTGTAGTTTTTGAATTGACACTGTCTTAAAATGGTGTGATGAAATTTGGGACTACCACTTCCTTGCATTCAGTTTTTATAGCATCTGTACCTTTTGGTTTGGTTTGTATTTTTTTACATGTTTAAAGGCCTTTCTATAACACAGATTTCTCTCTTTTGCATGGTACTGGAGTCTCCCGACCGCACTAAACGGAGGTTTCTTGAGCGGTTTTGTTCTCACCAGATGGCACTTTGAGGTCAATGCTGTTACAGTAGTCGGTGTAGCAACAGTGTATGTTGACTAGCCCCTCTGTACCGAGACAGTAAAAAGGCTTTCCTGGAGGTTCAAGTTTGTCTTTGTTGATACACGTACGAACATGATGCTCTTGACCGTCGATGAGGGACATGGAGGCCATGCAGGCCCCGTCTGTCTCACACCGGAAGCCCGCCTTCCTGCACAGTGCGGTGGTGCAGTTGCACACAAGACCTGTGAAGCAAAAAGGAGTCATGACGAAAAGCTGAACCGCCCAATTGAGTCACAAGATGCCAGGGAGTTCAAACCAAATGACATCAGCAGGTCTCTCGAGACTCCCTGGTTGCCTATTTATGATACTGTCAGAAAAAGTGTATATGTGATTGCAAAAAAGGGAGGAAAACTGCAATCTATTACAGTAGTTGTTCTCCTTTTAGTTTGGGGATGTCTTCCTCTTAATCCTAACACTAGCAGGTAAATGCAATTTTTGTCAATGACCATTTCACTGTAAATAACCAGTGTGATAACCAACTTTGATGAAATTCAATTCAATAAGGTGGCACGGTGGTTTAGTGGTTGGCACGTCCGCCTGCTGTCTATAGTGGACAGGGTTAGTTAGGCTCCTGCACCCCCCGTGACTCTTGTGAAGATAAGTGATATGGAAAATCACATCACCATCAAAACAGGACAAGCCTTAAGCGTAGTATTTTACATGGGCTTTTATTGTATTTCAGGATAGACTTGCATATCTTGCAAGTGACGGTACTTTGCAATTATGTATTTCCACATGGCACATGATTTCTGAATAATGGATTCCGGCCTTTAACAGTCCATGCAAAATAGTAATAAAAATGCATTGTTTGTTGTACATCCTACCGTGTATACTTATGTAGATTTTAATAACATGCATAAGAGAATGTAATGTATTCATAATTTTCTGTATTATGTAAATTTAAAAGCATCGTGAACCCTTTGCAAGAAACAACTGACCATACAGGATGGCAAAAGAGCACAAGTTGTTTAAGAAATGACTGATCTTGCTCGATTGAAGTTCAAAACATGAAACCACGTTTCTTATTTGAAATCATTAGGCGCTGTTCACTATACACTCAACAAAACGTCTCCACGGGTAAGTAATTTATTAGTCGCCTGTATACCAGAATCTCATGGCTTCTATAAGATATAAACATTTCTGCTGATACGAACAACGTTGGCAAACGTCACAATTTGTGTTTTTAAAACAACAGAAATGCCCTAGCGAAGCATGTTAGACAGTCATCGGTGTGGAAAAACAAGGAGATAGCTAGCTTTCTGTTCCAATCTTGTGACAGGGCTAGCTAAACTAGCTTCCTGATGCTAGCAGCACAATGGTTCGCCTTTTTCTTGATTCCGATGAGGAAAAAACAAACAAAACAAGACGCGACTCACCTTCGCATCTTCTGTACACGACCAAGCAATTGAGGATAATCAGTAGTTTTGCTCGTGCATTCGCCATCATCAATTAAAAGACTGCGATTTGCGACATCATAGCATGTTTTGCTAAATAAGTTAGTTGGCTATCGGGAGGTGAGCCAAGGCAAGACACATGACATGAAGAAATCCTCCTACCGAGGCTGGGAAAACGACATTGATTTACGCATGACAGAATAACAATTTAAAAAATGCTGTCAATTTAGAATCACTGATAACCTCACTTTTCAAGCAAAGTTTGTGACATAATTGCATGTCGCATCATCCAGCAATTGGAGAAAACGGCCAGTGAAATAGATAAGCTTTATAAAATGGTCACGTAGAATTAAAAATAGAGATGAAATGTGCTCGTGAAATAATTTTATTGGATAATATAGTAAGGATAATTATTTTATTTTCAGAACCGCTTCTCCTCAAGGTTCGCGGGGGGTGCTGGAGCCCATCCCAGGCTACTTCTGAATTGGTGGCCAACCAATCGCAGGGCACAAGGAGACAATCAGTCACACTCACAATCATACCTCGGGGCAATTTAGAGTGTTCAACCAGCCTACCCTGCATGTTTTGGGGATGTGGGAGGAAACCAGAGCACCCAGAGAAAACCCATGCAAGCCCAGGGAGAAAATGTAAACTCCACACAGTGACCAGTGGGTTCGAACCCTCAACCCCAGAACTGTGAGGCCGACACACTAACCAAACATCCACTGGGCCACCTAAAAATAATAATAATTCTCATATTTGTACTTCATTATTCATTGAATGACAAGTTTATGAATAAATTTTAATGAACTAATAACCATAACATCCTGTTGTCATTACATTTGTGCCTTTTCTTTGCATAAAATACCGCTGCAACTTAATCCGCATCCATCCAGGTCTATATTGAGTCAAAGCCCTGAAAAAGAGCACAATAAATTCCAGAAAAAAAATTCATCCTCTCTACGATCGGCAGGAGTTAAATAAGATTTTTAAAAAAAATAGCACATGGATCAGATGCATTTTGTGGTTACCAGATTTTAATAAGGGAAAGTTTGATAGAGAACTGTTCAAACCATACAAAAACTGCATGGGTGCAAAAAGAAATACGACAAAATTCAGATGCGAAAAAAAACGGTCAAAAACCAACGCATATATCGCCTTCGGCATCAAAAACAGAGGTTCCAATGTCTCTCGTTGTATTGGAACAATGTTCTTAAACGGTATGTAGCTCTTGTACTGGAACTGTGATTTTAAAAAGTAAATATACTGTGTATTGAAAAAGAATAATAAAGCTTGAGACGTGTTATTTTTTGGTCTTTGAGCTGTCCTTTTTTCTCTCCATTTTCTCTTTCTCTTTCTCCTTCTCCTTCTTCTCCCTCTCCCGCTTCTCCTTCTTCTTCTCTTCCTTGATTTCCTTATATCTCCAAATGGGGGGTTCCAAATTGCCTTTCTCGCCCTTCTTCTTCTTCCTCTTTTCTTTCTTTGGCGTGGGCTCCGTGGGTCTGTTGATGTTGATCTGAGGGATGCATCCCGAGGGGAACACGCTGTTTCTCCTGGCCATGCTTCGGGGGATGAACTTAGAGGCCACCTTGGTGGAGGCCAGCGAGAGGATGCTGCCCCTCCTCTCGGTGTTGGCGCAGCAGGCCGAGGGGATGGACTCCACCGAGTGGATGGAGGGAATGATGTGCGAGACCGAGCCGTTGCTGTGGCACACGGAACTTTCCTCCAGTTCCCTCTCGGAGTGTTTCTTCATCAGCTCCGGCACCGCCAGCCGCCGCTTGCCTAACTCGGGGGGACTGGTGGGGCATAGCGGGCGACACCCGGTGGAAATGAGGGGACTGCGGACGCAGGTGGTCATGCGTACCATATGGTCCAAAACACCATTGTCCTCCGGGTCGCGAGGAAGTCGGAATCCAAATGTGCTCTTGAGGCGATGGGTTATTTTTTCTCGGGTGCTTTTTTCCGACACGGCCTTTGCCACCCTCTGCTTGAGCTCCGGCCACTCGGGGAGGTAACTTTCACAGAATTGCTCGGCTTTTGGCCTCAGTTTGAGGCGGCGCAGACGATGGAGAGTTTCGTAGCGACCTGTTTTTAACGCCCAGTCCTGAGAACTCCTTCCTTTGGTGGTGTCAGTGGCCTGGATGTCAGCCCCTGCACAAGATGGGAGGGGAAAGAGTAAATCAAAGTGGTTTGGACTGTCAAAAGCATGGTACTCGGCCGTTTGGTCGCCGGACTTTTGGTCGCCGAACGTTTGGTAATTTTGATAATTGAACAATTATTGATTTCCGCATTCTGCATTTACTAACTCTTGAAATACATTTTTTTTATTCAAAAAGTAAAGACACGAGAGCAATCCAATCCAAAATGAATGCGGCTCTTTGCTCCTTATCATATTTTGCATATACTGTGGCTCTTTCCCTCGTTTCATGTTTCTCCTATTTTTATTCTCTCTTAACACACACTCAAATTCATCAGGGGCCATTAAAAACAAATAAGTTATATTTAAAAAATAATATGGCATATTGGCTCTGACGTAGGGCGTGCCTCTTTGACCCTCAGTTGAAAATGTTGGCTCTTTTTCTCTAACTTGTTCACCGGGGGATTGACTAGTGTTCATTCCAAGGATTTCAACATAAAATCTGGCCTTGAAAAATTGAACAAATAAATTCACAACTCTTGTTTTGACCTTGTGCATCGTGTATCACAAATTTAATTTAATTTAATTGTCGAGACTTACGGCTAAAACTCTTGCACTGTATTGCTAGTAATTAGATAATTTACTGTATAAAACAATGGCAGTCTAATCATTTACCGTTGCTAATCTACAAGCTTCCAGATTAGAAAATCGCTGATTACAGGCGGATGCTTTTAGTGTGATAATATGTTCAGAAGGATCCCTTAAACCGGTCGGGCAAACAAAGTTACCTTGCTTAAAATATGGCCAGCTCAAAAGCCTGGCCGGCTATTCTGGAACGGTACGTTTAGAGGTTAATGGGATAATGTCCAGCTTTCCAAAAAGATCTGTGTCATCATAGTACAATGGCTCCTGGTCCAGAGCGGCCTTGTAAGAGTTGTCTGGCCCCGAAGACCAGAAAATGTGTTCTCCTCATCAAGTTACCTGCCATCACAAGCGCGGCAACGACATCATCGCGGCCCGTCATCGCAGCTTTGATGAGGGCTGTGAAACCACGGCAGTCCCTTATTTCTGTGTCTATGCCGGGATAATAGTTGAGGAGGTACATGACTGTGCTGATGTGACCTTTAAATCAAAAACATCCATCCAAAGCATGTAAAAATATTAGTATGTCAATTTTACAGCCACACGTAGCTATTATTGTGTCCACCATCTGCTATGGCTGTATTGAAAGGATTAATTTTGACCTACCTGCTTGGGATGCAATCATCACCGCTGTGTTCCCTTCATTGTCCTGATGATTGATGTCTATATAGGGGCAGGTGTTAAGACCATAAACAATGTCTATGAATCCTTTGCAGCATGCCACCATTAAGCCATTCTGTTGATAGCAGTTGAAAGGAATTTATTTATACAATTAACAGGCAATTTAGATTCTCTAACTCTGGGGTGGGCTACAACTATTCCACAAAGGGCCGTAGTGGGTCTAGATTTTCATTCCAACCCATCAAGAGGACGTATGCGGTCGATTGGTCGCCGGTCGATTGGTCGCCGGTCGATTGGTCGCCGGTCTTTTGGTCGCCGTCTTTTGGTCGCCCGGACTACGACAACGGGCGACCAAAAGACCGGTGACAAAACAAGGTAAAACAACACAATCTACGCATCAATAAAAGCCAACAATGGCCATGAGCAGTTTCACTGAGCCGACGTGTGAGTGTATAAGAGTTTGTGTGTACATGCGTTGTCCCTTTAAGAAGCTACATCAGTCAGGGTCTTAACAAGTTCTCCAACAAAAACAATAAAAGTCCGGGAAATTTGGAGCTTTTCTTTAGCCTAATAATTACTAGGGCATTAAGTATGACTAAATAGTAATTCGCAATTTGTATTTAGGGATTTTGAGCAACGATTTAAATGGTAATTATCAATAACCTTCCGGGCGACCAAAAGATCGGCGACCAAAAGACTGGCGACCAATCGACCGTGTACCTCAAGAGGACACCTTTTCACCAATCTGGTGTCCTACAAGTGCAATCAGTGGATTACAGTCAGGTGCTTCTTGTTTTCTGCAGAAATCTCATTGGTCAAAGTGTGATTGGTTGGAACAAAAACCTGCACCCACAGTACCGGTTTGGCCACATCTGCCTAACTCATTGGCAGCCATCGAATGTTGACAGCTGTCTATACCATGTCCAAATGGATTTCTCATCTGCGACCATCCATGGCTGCTAATGAGTAAGTTCAAGTTGTGACCTAACATAAATGGAATCGATGTTCCTTCCTTTTAAGTCAGGTGTCAACTAGATCCTTACCCAGTTATTGATATCCAACTCCATGACCTCTTCTCTCGTCACCCCTCTCTCCAGAACCCTCCGCAAAGAGACTGGGTCATTGCGGACGCAAGCTTGATATAACGTGGCCGCCGTCGGTCCATCGGATGTCCCAGCCGTGTAGTCCGGCAGCACAGAGTCGTCAGACAGGACGCTGTCAGAGTCGCACCCCGACAAAGACCCGTCCTCCTCATCGGGGCCCGCGCCCAAGTGAGGGTCTTCTGCTGCGGTGGCCATGTTCCAACAGCAGAGTCAGGTAAGGAGATGCTCTATCTTCTGGTTACATCTAACAGGGTATCACAGATGGAACGGAATACTTCATCCGAGGTAGAGAAAATCATTGCAATTCACCAATAAGGCTAAAGGCACAAAAGTGGTTTGTTTACGAAGAAAGTGATCAATGGTTGCAAGAGTCCTCCTGCCAGGGATTATGACTGCTTTACCTGGCTACCATGGGGTGGGTGTAGCCATGTGAGGGCCTCTCTGTTAAGTAACTGGATCAGGAATTAAAAGCCTTGTGCGCACATGCCTGCTAAAAAGGGAACTAACCCTGCACCTCAAAATAACCTTAGTCACGGCCACCCGTCAACAGCATCTATCTTTTGTCCGTATGCATGTACAGTATACAGTATGCATGTGTGTGCAATATGTATATACACAATGTATGTGAGGACAATATGTGTGTATGTATGGATGTACAGTACAGGCCAAAGGTTTGGACATGCCACATTCAATACCCAAATAATGGTCCCAACCCAATTGATAAAGAAAGAGGTTCCACTATTTAATCCTGATAAAGCATAGTAAGTAAAAGCGATTTCAGATGACTGGCTTTTGAGGCTCAAAAAGAGAATCCCACTAGTATAAAAAAAAAAGTAATCAGAGTAAAGAATACAAACAAAGGCTACTTTGACAAAATAGAATACCATATAATATATTCTCCCTTATTTCACTTTTTTTGCTAACTACAAAACGCAATGTGTTTATTCATAGTTTTGATACCTTTAGAAAGAATCACCAATGTAAAAAGGCATACGTATGTATGTATTTATGTATGTTTGGACGTATGTGTACGAGTGTATTATCATGTGTGCGTGTCTATCCATCGCATGCAGCCTCATTATAAATCATTCACTCACAGATCTCAAACTTACCATAATGCGTAAAAGACAAAGTGTACGCCAACAGATATCCACTCCGCAGTATTGCTTTCAGATGTCTTCTTCTAATACTCCACCCTGCAGGTGAGAAGTTTGTTTCCTGCAATACCTCCAAATGGATTTCCTTCACTCATTTCCATCCCACATCATGTCGGGGTGACATGAAACCGAGAGGAGGAGTCGTTCCAGTCGAATGTACTGTCCATCCAACTCTTGCACTCAGCTCATCCCACTTAGGCCTTTGCAGGGAGGATTACTTGCTGCTTGGGCATTTTTGCCTCTGAACACAACATTAGTGGTGGGAGGAAACCAGAGTACCTGGAGAAAACCCACGCAGGCCCGGGCAGAACACGCAAACTCCACACAAGGTGGACCGACCTGGATTTTTAACCCAGGACCCCAGAACTGTGAGGCTGACACGCTAACCAGGTTATATCTGGAAACACAGTTGTCAGATTAACAGGCCAGAATTTGAGTTACATCTAATTTGTGCAACATGCGTGTATTTACTTTCTTTCTCTTGTTTGATCACTTCCGTTTGTGTAATCAGAAACACTGAATTTCCCTTATTGCATCGTTAAGAGAATGGCTTTTCATTAAGTCGGCCTTATCCAAATGACCCTAGATCTCAAGTGCAAACAAACAAAAACAACTTGTTTTAGGTTTAGTTCAAACACACCAGAAGATGGCGACCTGTTTTTCTTTTTCTTGTTGCACTCACAGACTACAGCCCCTAAAAGTGAAAAACATTGCAGCAGCTATGTATGGATTGTATTGGCAATGTTTCAATATATCACCAGTGAAAATTAAGATTGAAAATGTAAACTGTACAATTGCAGGCATTGGAATGCTTACAAACTTTTCCTTTTTATACACAAAAATATGACCAACATACCTGCATAGATTACCAAAATATAGACCAACATGAGAAGTCAACAAGTAACGAAAGTTGAATTCTTAGATACCAAACTTCTACCTTAGTAATCAAAATCAAAGCATTGCCATATTTCTGACCTCTGTGACCTTTGACCCGTTCTCTTCTCTCCATATCAACTACCCTACACATTTTAATTAAAGGAGCTTAGAAATGCTAACCATGCCAAAAAATATATGTCTGCACTAATGTAATTTTACATATAGAAAAAAAATCTGGCAGTTTTTTTCCCAGTATTCCAGCAAAAACAATGCATTCGTGAATGGCCACGCCCCAAAATATGATCTATCATTTTAAAGTTGCTAGCTGTAGTGTTTTATAGCACCTTAAAATGGGCTAATTCATGATCAAAAAACAAAATTGAATTACAAACATATCCTGCAATTTAAGCAATAATCCCTTTATCCGTTCTGGAGTTGGAGTTATCTTGAACACAAAAATACAGACACAGAGACAAATACAAAACCTCTACCTTGCGTAGATTTCAGTATTAAGGATAAAGACCACAAATAGAATTGGATTATTTCAATTTGTCACTTCCAATTAGAATAAAATGTCACAAAATCTGATTCAGAGAGGACTACATGGAAAATGGGACCTTTCCGTTTCTTTGAAAAGGTCAAATTCACTCGGGTCACTGATTGACTCATTTGACCTCATCTCAACGACTTAAGAAATGTTACCTGAACCTTCTATTCTTCTTGTTCTACTCCAGTGAAATAGGCGAAAACAACATTTTAGGGCACAGGTGTCAAAGTGGCAGCCCGGGGGCCAAATCTGCCCCCACGCATCATTTTGTGTGGCCCAGGAAAGTAAATCATGAGTGCCAACTTTCTGTTTTAGGATCAAATTAAAATGAAGAGTATAGATGTATATTAAATTTCCTGATTTTCCCCCTTTTTCAATCAATAATTGTAATTTTTTAATCATTTTTTCTGTGTTTTTAGTTCAAAAATCATTTTGTAAAATCGAAAAATATATTTAAAAAAGCTAAAATACACATTGTTTTAGATCTTTAAAAAACTGAATTCAGGATTTATAATCCAGTTCTTTTAATCAATTTATTTAAAAAAAATCTAAATATTATATCTAAAATTGTCCGACCCACATGAAATCGAGTTGACATTAACGCGGCCCGTGAACCAACCTGAGTCTGACACCCTTATTTTAGGGAATTATTTGAAAAAGGATCAGTCCCTTGACATCAAAATGATGATGTTCCTAATTTTTAAAAAACAAAATAATGATAATATATATGTATGCATTTTCGTGTGTTTAAAGAAAACATAATTGACAAACGGCGAAAAGCGTGAAGTCCGTCAGGAAGATCCAAGATGTCTAAACTATAACCTTGACAACATTTCACTGTGAGTACTAGTTATTCTGGTTTTGTGAGACAGTTGAAAGGCAAACGGGTGTGGGAATGAGCCCGTGAGATTTGTGGGACGTGGCCGAGGGCCTGTCTGGACACATCGAACCCCCTCCCTCAGCCCCTAACCGGAGTGGCCCGAGGAGGGATCCCTCTGCATTTGACCAGCTGTCTTTGTTGGCCAAGAATACCAAAGATTCTCTCCTTTTGTTCTTCAGGAGTGAAACCCAAATACTACACTGACTGACATGATTTCCCGACTCTTCCTCTCCTATTCAAAGAGGATACTTGGCATTGAGGAGAAGAGTGAGGCAGATCTGGTGATGAAGGAAGAGGATTGTTTCAAGAGCAAGAACAAAAGTGAAGAATCTGCCAATAGTACATAGCAGGATTTAACAATTCAAGGGATACAACACTAATCAAGTGAGTGTGCTTTTGCTATTAAAATGAGACAGATTTAAACAATATTAGTGTTCTATTTGGTAACCCAGCTGTATGCTTTAATATTTTTGGTGTTAATGTTTTAATTAATACCTATTGAGGTTATGCTTTATGTTTTTTTTCTTCTTCAGTATGTCATTGTATAAATATTAGTTGTGCTAGTTTGTGAGAAGAAAAATGCAGTCGTTGATTTTATATATTTATTTTTTACCAAGGTTTTGACAAACTTGAAATGCAAGTACTGGTTACTGGTTGTTGTCTCTCTTTGGAACTCGTCCTCCTTTTTAGTTTTCGTTTTGTTGGACGGTTAAGTTTAGTGGGCTAGGAGAAATTCCATTGATAAGATAAGAAGCCCTCAAACAAAAGTAAAATTAGCACGGCAATAGGTGCAAGTTGAGACGATTGTGACATTTTTAGGTTCATCTCCACCTTGGTGGCAAGTTCTTCCGTGGGCTACTCCAAATTACAACTCAAGTCATTTTTGTGCATGGTTGCTAGAGAATGGAAATAATGTGTTGATTTTCAATCTCTTGACACAAAGACTTTGTGAAGAATTTCAGATTGCAGAAAAGAGAATTTTTTGACTGATGACAACAATCAACACGCAAAGATGGAGTTCAAGTGGGCCAGGAGGTCCAGTGTGGCTGCGGGAAACAAAGGTAACAATAACTGAAAAAAAAACTATATATATATTAGTTCTGCAAAGTTGTTATCGTAATAGTAATACAAAGTTAATTCACAAGTTCCTCTGAAATTGGAGACACACACATGCGGAGGTTCCAAAAGGTTAGAGTAGTTTTATATATATTTCTGAATAAAAAAATCCTTAATTTATCTTTAATCATATGTTATTGGCCAAAAGGTTAGTTAGAGTAGTTTTATATATATTTCTGAATAAAAAAATCCTTAATTTATCTTTAATCATATGTTATTGGTAGTTCATGAATATTAATGTATGTATATATATATATACATATATATGTATATATATATGTGTATATATACATATATATATATATATATATATATATATATATATACATATGTATATATATATATATACATATGTATATGTGTATATATATACACATACATATATACATATACATACATGTACATGTACATGTATATATGTATGTGTATATATATACACATACATATATACATATACATATATACATATATATAAGTATATATGTGTATATGTATGTGTATGTGTATATATATATATATGTGTATGTATGTGTGTGTGTATATATATTTATAAATAAAGATACATTTAAATTACTAACGTCAGATTTCGTAGTTGAACAAGAGAAAGAAATGATTAAATATTGAATGGCTTCAGTCATCCAAAGGTTATCTTGCTAAAGAGAACCAAACACTATTCAATTGAGTAACACACATTAATTATCAATCGTACACATTAGTACAGCTAATATAATGCACAAAGGTTAGAATATACAATAGTTTCCTCCACTGATTATTTCCATGTTTGGATTCGAGAGAGTTTATGTGCATTTGAATCACACTCCCGGCCACCACATGACTGGACAGCTGTACTCGGAAGATCATCTAGTCATGAATACTTAATCTTTGCTTGGAGATTAAATCTGCCCGCCTCCATCCAGCCAGCTCATATCACTGCTGATATTTCCACTTGTTGCTTTTCCCAGCAAAGAATATTTTCTACCTGTGCTAACAAAAGCCATTAAGTAAAACTGTATAAAACATTTAGTAATATTTCTTAAATAATTCATTTTCTTAACCACCTATCCTCACACGAGAGCCTATTCCAGGCAACTATATGGGCAAGAGGCAGGGGACACCCTGAATTGGTGGATGGCCAATTGCAGGACACCAGGAGAACCTTAAATTCATACCAAGGGGCAATTTCGAGTGTTCAACCAGCCTACCAAGCATGTTTTTGGGATGTGGGAGGAAACTGGAGAAAACCCACGTAAGCCTGTGGGGGACATGCAAACTACACACACTGAGGACCCACATGGAATCAAACCCTCGACCCCAGAACTATTTGGCTGCCAACTACTCAAACCACCAGGCCGTCCCATATAGTAATAAGATAATAAAATAGACAGGGGGGGTTATTGTTCAATTTCGAAATCGTCTGTTGCACTAGATGGCGTTTATTCCGAAACAGTCATGAAGTGGAAGCGAGAACACTTAAATATGACTTTTTAAACTGAAATAGTTTTGTTTTTACCAGCGGTAAAATACAATGTCCCCACAGGTATTGTTGCATTGTCGATCTACACGTGTTGATTCGCCACTTGTGTTTTGTGTCGTGTAGTTGCACAGAAATGATATTTGCTAGTCTGTTTTGCATCCTGTGTTGGCATTAAAGTAGAGAAAGGTTATGCGTGGTTTGTTCAATTATAAACTCAACTTGGAGACTACAGTTTTTTTACTTTTGTCAAATGAATTATAATTACAAGTGGCATCATACGCTTTGAAGCCTTCTTTTTTTCCAGAAGCTGAATGTAAAATATTAGATAGGAAAGCAGAGGAGTGTGATTTAGTGGAGGTGGGGCCAGGCTTTTGATGCTGCCTTGCCCATGTGAGCATGTTATCCCACCCCCATCACATATCCTACCACCCCCCTTCCCGCTCTATCAGCCCCTTCAAGTACTTACGGTTCCTCTCATACTCTCATTTTCTACCTGACTGCAGGAAGAGAGGGTGTTTTGAAGTATTTTTTCTGCATTTTCTTTCCTTGAAAATGCCTAGGGAACAAGCTTGTGTTTTCCTCTTGGGATTTACACCGAAATATTTTGCGTACGTCTTTGTCCAGCACGATGTTGGCATCTGATGTGACCCTTGAATGTGCCATTGGCAAAGGATGGTCATGAAAGGGGGCCACCGGCAACAGGCATGTGGCTGTCAGCACCTGTTTCGAAAATTGCTTGGTAAATGTGGATGCTGCTTTGTCCAAGTCAGAGGTAAAAATGTTGACTTAAAATAGTACATCTTTATTCCTCTGTCTTTGTCAATGAGATATAGTGACAAGCGGAACAATTACATGATCTTCTGCGATGTGGCAATTTAGTTTTTATGGCAATTTTAGTTTTGTGGTCATTTTTTTTATTCAATCTGAATGAGATCATGGATGAAGCTGTCATTAATACTCCTGGTGGAACGCAACTAAACGCACAGATGCACGCTAACGTGCATGCAATGCCTTGACCCTTAAATCCTGGGTTGTTCCATTTGCGCATGATTAAAGCGCCGCTTTGCCTGAATGGATGCTGAGAATGAAATTTGACTTTTGAAAATGTGCTCTTTAGGTGTGTTTACATTAAAATTAGATGTCTTTCAATGGCAATTTTAAGATCGAATCGGCTTGCAATAGTTTTAAGATTCAATTGACACATTGGAATAAAAAAAGAGTCATTCGGTAAATCCTGTCGATAAATATCATTACTATGATGCATTTCTTTTGTTCATGCCAAAAACCGCTGCTATTATTGACTCCCACTAACACAGGTGGTTACCTTTTTGATCAAGATGTAAAAAAATGCACAGTGTGCAGAAAAATAACATAAATTAAAATGAATCAATGAAAATCAGATTGTCATTTTCATGTAGATGAGCTCCTGTAACAAGCAAAGTCATATAGAAAGTTAGGAATTGGACCTTGAGGACGTGCCTGGCCCCAAGTGTATCCGCTAATTAGTATCACAGGAGTCTTCAAATGTACAATTAACCTGTTATGTTATTTAAAAGATCAGGAGGGGATTGGGAGGTCAATTCTTTATTTTATCAGAAACCAAGAACAAAAACATGCGTTAAAGTAACAATAATAAAATGGAGAACATTGGGTTCAATAGGGATATGTTAACGGAACACTTTTTCAGATAACCATTCATTCATCTTCCACACCGCGCATCCTCGTAAGAGTTGCGGGGGTTGCAGGACCCTATCCCAGCTGATTTCGGGCCTGAGGCGGGGGACACCCTGAATCGGTGGCCAACCAATCACGGGGCATGAGGAGACAAAGGACAACCTTTCACGCTCACACTCATACCTAGGGGCAATTTAGAGTGTCCCACCAGCTGCCCATGCATGTTTTTGTAATGTGGGAGGAAAGAGGAGTACCCGGAAAAAAACCCACATAGCCCCGGGGAGAACATGCAAACTCCACACGGATGGACCAACCTGGATACAAACCCAGAACCCCAGAACTGTGAGGCTGACCGTGACCAGACATTTGGTCGCCGGACGTTTGGTCGCCTGGATGTTTGGTCGCCGGACGTTTGGTCGCCCGGGTGAATATAATTTTGAGAGCTGGTTTCAACAGTAGATATTTAGATATTAAAATCTCTCTCTCATGAATATAATTTTGAGAGGTGGTTTCAACAGTAAACTCTCTGTCATGTTGTCAAACGTCCGGCGACCAAACGTCCGGGCGACCAAACGTCCGGGCGACCAAACGTCCGGCGACCAAACGTCCGAGTACCGAGGCTGACACTCTAACCACTCCTGCGCCTGGAAAATCCAGTACTTTGAAATTTACAGAGACTTCTATCAGTATATTTGAGTCCACTCCTCGCTAATCTTTTGGCCCCATTGTCTTTTTCAATCACCCTCAAGCTCCTGTAATCCACCTGAAAACACAGAGCGTACCGTAACAACAGATGAGAGGCGGAGACAACTCTCACAAATCAGATGTAGTCTACTGTGGTAAATCCTTCATATTGCTGTGGCTGCCTGCAGTATATAGAGCCTGCATGGAAGGTTGAAATCCCACTATTGGTCCCTTGTGTGCATGGGTTTTCTCCAGGTACTCCGGTTTCCTCCCACACCCTAAAACATGCAAATGTAGGCTGGTTGTAAACTCTAAACTGCCTCTAGATAAGAGTGTGAGTGTGGACTGTGAGCCCTGCGATTGGCTGGCCTCTGGCTAGGATAGGCTCCAGCACCCCCTGCGACCCTTGTGAGGATAAGCGGTTCAGAAAACGAATGAATGAATATGAAATGTTCTATAAGGGTTTTATAAGAAATTCTACACACTGTCAATAGTCATGGGTCATATTATATAATACATAAATAAGCTATTCTCATTTTTTTGAGTTTTAATTTTGACATTGTTTCCTTTACATAGCTGTAGATACAAAAAATCCAATACTTACTTATACAATCCTAAAATGTGGTTGAGCAACAACTATCCTCCATATTGACCATCACAGCTTTAGGACAGTTTAAAAAAAAAACTATTTGTTGGTTCCTCTTTGTAATATACATTTGATATTTTCACCATGGCAAGTATGTCCAGTCGAAATACCATAGAATTTCCCCCAGTGATTTTGGAGATTACCATGTGTACTATATCTGATAGTATTTTGTACCAAGTGGGTAGAACAGTTGCACTGACTTACTGTAAATTTCACGTAGGACTCAGCACAGGAAATTGCACATTTTTGTGAAGCTATCTGTCTACTGCTTGTGACCCGTGTGGACAAACCCCCACAATTAACCCTCTCTGCACCCTGCAGCGGAGTCGTACTCCGTGGCGACCGTGGACGGTTCCCTTAACCCGGCTCCGTGCTCGGCGCCCCAGCGGGCCTCAGGCAGCTCCAGCCCTGGCTCCGGAAGACCACGGCACCCCGTCGGCACCTTGAAAAAGTGGCTCACCAGTCCGGTTCGCAAGCTAAGCCGAGTCGAGAAGCAGACGGGGAATTTGGACGGGGGACGGCGACCATCGCCACTCTCGCAGCCGAGGCCTTTGGACCAGCGTGATAGCGACAACACAATCCTTCCTTCTCCAGATGGGGTGAGAGTTCAGTTGCACAAATACGAGAACAAAATAAGATGGACAATTTGAAAATAGTTATTGTGTTTTCTCGTTTAGGTTTGGAAAGATGGATCACTGAGTCTCATCGCTTCATCTCCTCTGCAGCCTTGTCATCAGGTCGACTTATCGGACCTTCTACAAGGCGGAGATGCGCACAGTCTTGTAAGGTCTCAATTATCAAATTACAGGAATTATTATTATATAAAAACGCAGTGTGGTGTGACCATTCTGTGTCAAAATGGATTGAACGTACGTGACCTTCAATGGCAAATGAATTCATCTACTACTTCAAACCACAACTGTCATTGAAGAGTAATTGTCAATCGTTCTAATTCAAAACTAATTTAAGTCCTTAAGCTACCATACAATCATTTTCTTTCATTTAAAAAATAACCATGTCAGCTTAAAACCCATACAAATTCAAATCATCAATCAATAATGTTTAATTGAATTTTTATAGTATAAAAGCACATGTGACTAAACCTATTATCGATAGTTTTCACCAAAGTTACAGATAGCTCTTGCCATGGCTTTGATGGCATTATGTGGAATTATATTAAATATACATAAATTACTGGGGCTATAGTCTCGAGGGAAATTACAACATCTTATCATAATGTGTAATTCGTGCCTAAAATTTAGTCTAACTAAAATCTGAATGTCTCACATTTGATTGTCAGCAAAAAAACCTACAACTTTTCTCCAGTGATTTAGATGAAATGGAACTTTCTCCTGGAGTCGAATACCTGAATTATTCATGTATTAAGTCATAATGGTCAAATTCTGTTTAAAAAAAATCCAATTAGAGTGTTCAGGCTATGAATCACAAAACAAGTAAACAGTGAGCTGGCCGCATTTGCATGTGAACTTCAGATTTGTGCACATAAAGGGCCTTTGGCTAATTGTGCCAGAACCACATTTGACCTCTGTCTGGTAACCCTAAACTGTACTGAGAGGTTTTTGGGAGTCCAAACAATCCCTGAGGCTTTTCTCCACAGCATCTGGATGTAATCAAGCGTCTAGTAGAACAGAGTGTGTTTGATGGGGGTTCAGAGAAGTTGAATGAAGTATACAAGGCAAGGTGGGATGTAGGATGTGAAGTTTGTCTTCACATTTGCACCTAGTGACACAGAAAAACATACATTTTTTTGGTCAAGGGTCAGTCATAATATATGTTCTAACTCATTCTGATGGTGTTGGATGGGCTTTCTTTGTTCCAAATTTGTCCTTTAGGACCTTGCCAAAAGAGAACATTGTTTTTCGGTAGTATCTGAATTTGTTAATTTCCATAATTTTGTGACCAGGTTCTAAAGAGGAGACTATTATTTTTTTACTAGCTGAATTTTAGGATGGCCAATAGAAACTACGAATCCATATGTAGAACATGTATGAAATATGCACAATTATAGTAACCCCTAAGGCTGCGATGAAGTGCCGATATATTTAAACAAGTTTTGTAAAAAAAAAAAACAGGCTTTTCCAGTAGTGACTATCGACTAAAAACAATGTTGTTGGGATAACAGATGTACAAGGACAGGGAAGCTAAATTGTGCACCAAAAAGAAGGTAAAATGGCAAACTGTGTGGTGGTTGCTGATGAGGAAGTAGAAGATCAAACAGCAAAGTGCAAATTTGACCTACATAGTGACTTAACAGAGGGATTATCAAGCGGTGTTCAGAGATATAGACCAGAATGTAGTGAGACTGCAGTATGTCAAGAGGATTACAGTCAAATTCACATTAGATTAGACTGATTTTAGGTGAGGGGGTGGACATTTGTTATATAACAGCACTTTATACTGTAGCCAAATAACTGACATCCCTCAGAAGCCGTGCTATACTTTTACTAGATTTCTCGTTTGGACAAAACTCCTCCAACGACCTCGAAAGCCAGCAGAAAGTGCTTTATACGCTTAAGTTTCATAAGATTTGTTCATGACTTTCCAAAAAAAGATCAGCAAAAGTGCCCCTTGCATGGTGATTTATGAGATGCTTGTAACATCTTGCAATAGTTTCATACATGCTCAGTCAGTTAACTTAGTGCTGACATGCTCAAAACTTTTTAAAAATGTAAGAACATGAAGGTTATTATTTCTGCAGAGGAGTACAAAATGGGACATTGCTTTCTATATACTGTATAAATGAGATAATACTATGTACACCACATAGAGAGAGAAAAAAGAGACCGAAATATCCATTGAAAGGCAAATAAATGGATATTTTGAAACTGTTCACATATCCAACAGTTGTGAATTTTGAGGTTGGTGTAGATTTAATTGTTGAATATGTGCATTCGATTGTGTACAGAATACATATGAATGCATTTCAATTTCTTTCTGAAATTGCACCCAAAATCTGAAAGACTCTAGTTTAGCCGTGTTATTCTGACACATACATTTTCATTCTAGAGCTACAAATCCAGCGTCAACACTCTCCATGGCGAGGACAGCAGCTGCAATGTGATGGAGGATGCCGGGAGCCAGTGGTCTGTAGCGGTGGACAGCGAGGAAGAGAGAAGCATTGCCTTTGAAAAGAGCGTGTAAGTGTCTCCCTTCTCTATTAAATTGGGGTATATTAAATATGATATGTATATATATATTATATATATGTATATATAACATATATATGATATATATGTATATATATATGTATATATATATATAACATATATATATATATATAATATTATATATATATTATATATTATATTATATTAAAGGGGGATGTTAAAGGGGGGGCATGTTAAAGGGGGGGGCATGTTAAAGGGGGGCATATTAAAGGGGGCATATTAAAGGGGGGCATATTAAAGGGGGGCATATTAAAGGGGGGCATATTAAAGGGGGGCATATTAAGGGGGGCATATTAAGGGGGGCATATTAAGGGGGGCATATTAAAGGGGGGCATATTAAAGGGGGGCATATTAAAGGGGGGCATATTAAAGGGGGCATATTAAAGGGGGCATATTAAAGGGGGCATATTAAAGGGGGCATATTAAAGGGGGCATATTAAAGGGGGCATATTAAAGGGGGCATATTAAAGGGGGCATATTAAAGGGGGGTATTGTAAATGGGGGCATATTATAGGGGGCATATTAAATAGGGGGTATAGTAAATGAGGGTATAGTAAATGAGGGTATAGTAAATGAGGGTATAGTAAATGGGGGGTATTGTAAATGGGGTATAGTAAATGAGGGTATAGTAAATGAGGGTATAGTAAATGAGGGTATAGTAAATGGGGGGTATATTAAATGGGGGGTATATTCTTTACATTATATCTTTAATGCTTGACTTTTTTCAGGTATGTGCTGACTGAGCTGATAGAAACAGAACGATTGTATGTGGAAGATCTTGGACTCATTGTACAGGTATTACGCACGTTCAAGTACAGTTTTAACCAAGTTAGATACGTATGTCACGACCTTATCAGTTAACCGTCTCCAGTTTGACTTTCATCGCGTTGTAATCGACTGCATAAACTCTTGCACTGTACTCAACTCTAATGTAATATACTGTGCTGTGTGAAGGGCTATATGGCAAACATGACCAATCAGGGTGTTCCAGAAGACCTCAAAGGGAAAGAAAGGATTGTTTTTGGAAACATCCAACAGATTTACGACTGGCATAAAAGGTGCCGTTTTCTCATCATTCACTTCCATCTCAACCAAATTGTACTCATTATCTTGCTGCATTTTCTGATCACATCCTGTTTGGCGGTCCTCAGTTATTTCCTGGGCGAACTGGAGAAATGTGTGACGGATCCAGACATCTTGGCCGAGCTCTTCATTAAGCACGTGAGGAGGCTTTTTTATCTTTTTTTGGTTTCATTTTTGTTTTTTCTGAGTATATCGTGCTTTGGTTGCATTTACATGAGTTCAAGGCCAATTTTGTCTGTGTCCTCAGGAGCGTCGTCTTCACATGTACGTGGTTTATTGTCAGAACAAGCCCAAATCAGAGCATGTTGTCTCTGAGTACATTGAGACCTTCTTTGAGGTGAGGACTGGAATTCTTCACAATTCTAAGAAACATTTTATGCATTACACTGTCATGTTTTACCTGACAGGATCTGAGGCAGCAGTTGGGTCACAGACTCCAACTCAACGACCTTCTGATCAAACCGGTCCAACGGATCATGAAATATCAGCTTCTGTTGAAGGTATGTAACCTAAATCTCACGTAAAATTCATGTATTTTTTTCCATTGGTGTCTCTGAGATCCCTAAAGGTGCAAAAGATCCTAAAAGAAACCTGTTTTCTATTGTTAGGACTTTCTAAAGTATTACAGCAAAGCCGGACGAGATGTAGAGCAACTTAGGGTATTTTTTTTTTTATCATACAGTGTTTGTTTTTATTGGTGTGACAAATGGTGTGTTTTTTTCCCATTCAGAGAGCAGTGGAGGTGACATGTTTTGTGCCTAAAAGATGCAACGACATGATGAATTTGGGGAGGCTGCAAGGCTTTGAGGTTAGCTAACCCTTCAGTGCCTCCACGGAAAAGCATGTTAACATCTATGAATTTGTCTTTTACAGGGTAAAATCACAGCTCAGGGGAAACTTCTTCAGCAGGATACTTTCTCCGTCAGTGAGCAAGAAGCCTGCGTCTTGTCCAGACCCAAAGAGAGGAGGGTCTTCCTGTTTGAGCAGCTGGTCATCTTCAGCGAGCCAATCGATAAGAAAAAGGGATTTTCTTTACCGGGTTATACATTTAAAAACAGCATAAAGGTAAGAATTGCTCAGATTATACTTGTTACACTTGGGTGTGTTTACATACCAGCAAAATTTAAAAAAATACATCTAACACCTTTTCCACAAAGTTACAAAATGCACAGACAAGAAAAACCAGTCATGATCAATTATTAATCCTTGACAAACCATTTTTTGTTTATTAATTTTATAAAATCATCTCACCTCATTTTCTGAAGCGCTTTATCCTCGCTAGGATCGCGGGGGGTGCTCGAGACTATCCCAGTTGACATCAGGCCAGAGGCGGGGGACACCCTGAATTGGTGGTCAGCCAATCGCAGGGCACAAGGAGACAAACAACCATTCATTCTCACACTCATACCTAGGGGCAATTTATAGTGTCCAATCAGCCTACCATGCATGTCTTTGTAATGGGGGAGGAAACCGGAGTACCCAGAGAAAACCCACGCTGGCAAAAAGGGGAGACAGGTAAAATTCATGCTCAGCCAATCACAGGGCACAAGGAGACAAACATCCATTCATGCTCACACTCGTATCTAGGGGGAATTTAGAGTGTCCAATCAGCCTACCATGCTGTGTCAAACAAAAGCGCTACAGTAAAAGGGAAAACACGTCTGATATGATAACATGGGCATCTTAGAGATTTAAATACGAGTCTGCTCATGTCATATAGTAGTGTGAACAAAATATTATACTAATATTGAAAAGCACCTTTGCCGTATATGATACAGGTCAGCTGCTTGGGTGTGGAGCAGAATTCCGTCGAGGGCCCGTGCTCCCTCGCCCTGACGTCCCGTGGGGCAAATAGCGGCGTGACTCGCTTTATCATGCAGGCCTCGTCTCCAGAAATACAAAAGGCTTGGCTCAGTGACATACTGCAGATTTTAGAGACTCAACGGAACTTTCTTAATGGTATCGCCGCTTCATGATTTGACAGTAAAACCATCAAGCAAGTTCAGTTTTAATATTTTTTCCCCGGCCCTCTCTCCAGCGCTTCAGTCTCCAATTGAGTACCAGCGCAGGGAGAACAAATCAAACAGTCTGGGCAGAATCATGAGGTCTCCGGGCGCTCTGCAGCCTTACTCGTCAGCTTCTATGGAACGCCATCATCAACCCGGCCTGCTGTCTTACAACACCTCCCTTCCGTCATTGCATCCGCATCATCACAGCCCAGCTGTGAAAGCAGTAAGCAGTGCAGAATGGATCTTTTAATCTCTGTCATCCAAAATATAGACTTTTGCATATAATTTCTCTTCACCATCAGGTTTCTAATCCGTGTGCCACGGCGCAACAAGCGACAAACCTTCAAATGTCGTCAGAGCCGCAACTAACTTTGAGTCCAGGAGCAACAGGACTTTCTCCCTGCATGGGATACAGGTGACAGATGACTTTCTTGCCTTTATTTAACCCATTGTCACCCAAGTTAACAATGTTTAGATTTTTGTAACGTTTGCAGAACTATTGCATAAAGTGGCAAAACTCTCTTATCAAGTAAGAAAAGAATTACAGGCTGCCATCAAACGGGTACTCGGACGTTTGGTCGCCCGGACGTTTGGTCGCCCGGACGTTTGGTCGCCCGGACGTTTGGTCGCCCGGACGTTTGGTCGCCCGGACGTTTGGTCGCCCGGACATTTGGTCGCCCGGACGTTTGGTCACCCGGACGTTTGACAACATGACAGGGAGTTTATTGTTGAAACCAGCACTCAAAATTATATTTATGAGAGAGAGAGTTTAATATCTAAATATCTACTGTTGAAACCAAGGCAACATTGGAACATTGCCAAGTTTATCCTAAGAATACTCTGAAATTTCTGTTTTCAGGTTGTGACTGCTGCTTCCCAGCCAACCACAATTCATGGCAGTAAAACTTGAGCGCATTGAAGGTACAACCGAATGCTCATGAAGTTTTTGTTATCTCACATTATAGTACTACTTTAGAATTCCAATAAAAGGCCTTTTTTAGTCTCCTGCATGTGTACGGGAAAATCTCAAAGGAGAATGCCAGGCAGAGACTTTTCAGTGACACCTCCCATCCCTTATCTTAGATTTGTACCCCGCATAATAGCTGTTTTTGGTGGGATGTTTGAATGCAGTTTTTGTTAGCTCATTGTTTGTACAAAAGACATTTTCTGCTTGTCACTAGGCAGAAAATGAGCGAAATTTGCTGTATCGCAGTCCGCTCATCCCATGTTGCTTGACTTTGTGTTGTAAATAAAATTAATCAATAAAAAGGAAACAATTCCAGTGATCTTGTATATTCTCATGATAAAGTGCAAAACTAAGTTAGTTTTTTTTTTGCATGACATCAATGACATTGCTGTTCATGTTCATATCAGCCATTTTGTGTTTGATTTGCACTTGCAATTTATAACAATGAATACTTTTGTCTCATTCCCTGTAAAAATATGCCATTTTGGAATGAAACATTACATTGTTCCCAATACGCATTGCCATCTAGTGAAAATGAAATGTAATACAGTGTTGAAAATAATTGAATTATTATAAAAGGTGGTGGGGGTTAAAATTGTTAATGGCATTTAGAAATATTGACCAAACTCTCCCCAACACTCAAATGTTTAATAAATACTAAAAGAAAAAAAAGAAACATACATTGAATTAAGTCAGCAGTCGTTAAAAATGTTAATAAGCCATTTAGTATGGAAACAAGTAGTATTAAATAATTGACAAAGCTGCAATAATAAAGTCGCTGAGTAATGAGAAGTGCATTAGATACAAAATTAAAATTTCTAACATTTGAAAATACATAATCTGGATTGTTTTGGTCGTAACATTCAATTCCTTTAAAAAAAATACATAGTATTTGGAAATTACAAAAAAATAATGAGCATTTATAGATGTTTATATCAATTGTAAAATATGTAAACTTGGTTAGTTGGCTTATTATTTTATTCGTTTGAATGTAATTTTTAAATAACACTTATTTTACTGTTTTTATTTAACAATATTCAGTAAAATGAATACTGTACACCAAATTCAGTTTTTGAGCAAATACATGAATATTTGACTTGAATCATCAAAATCCTCAAAAATGCAGAGAATCAAGTCAACCTCTGACTTATTTTTTTTGTCCCAAGTTTTCTATACATCTATACACGTAAATGTAAAACTTTATTCACACATTTTTTTGTTTGTTTGTAATTTTGTAATACTTAAGTATCCAACCTGCATTGCTTAGATGACAGTCTCTTCCATGAAAAAAACAACAAATAGGATTGAAATAAAATGAATTCCGCTTCATCTCCGGTCACTAAAGTCGTTCATGCAGATGTGGGGGCGCCGGGGTGGTCTTTTCCAGAAGCTCCCAAATCACTTTGGTCTTTGTAAACAAAAACAGTTGGCAATACTGTCTGGTTTGATCAATCCGTTCGTTCCATGGCACACAACCAAAAAAAAGTCATAGGGAAATCATCTGCCAAACGTATGTGCTCTTTGGCAAATCAGGATCTCCAAGAAAAGCAATCTAACCGCCACGAGTCAAACACTGAAACCTGTTCTTGAAGTATAAGAGGCCACGTTTGTATTGGGTAAAGGGAGAAGAGGCGGACGGGTAACGGAATTTGGCGTAGGCTTTGTCGCTTTCTGATGGCTTGGTCCAGGGGAGCTTGATTTTACTTGCATGATCGACGATGACGTCGTCACAAGAGCCTACATGGAGCATTCCCAGGCCATCGATGAAAAACTCTGAAAGGTAACACAGGAACGAACATGTTATGCCCAGACAGCGGGTAAGCAGTTCTATTTTACAACACTTTTCTTGTACTCACCCAGGTGGGCTACCCTGTTGAAGCGAGGGTCAAAGCCAACCTGTAGGATTTTGTCGGTCCGAGCTAGGAAGAAGTTAATCACCCCATCGGTTACCACGCAGTTTGGGAATCCCTGGATGACGTGATGGAAGCCTCTCCGCAGGTGCAAACAGTCCCCGTCCTCCTCCCCCGGCTCAATGGCTATGGTCTGCCTGTAGGCGTTGGTATACCCCGTCACCTCCTGCACTGCACCGCCCACCTGGACACGCAAACAAATTCATACAGGCTTATCTCGTCTCGTTTGGTGATTCGCAACCTCCTCACACTTGAGTTTATTCATTCATTCAATCAATTATTTTCTGAATACCTTTTCCTCACAAGGGTCGCATGGGTGCTGGAGTCTATCCCAGCTCACTATAGGCACCAGGCCGTGTGCGGTCGATTCATCGCCGGTCAATTGGTCGCCGTCTTTTGGTCGTCGGTCTTTTGGTCGCGGTCTTTTGGTCACCCGGACCGCGACAACGGGCGGCCAAAAGACCTGCGACCAAAAGAACGACGACCAAAAGACCGGCGACAAAACAAGGTAAAACAACACGGTCTATGCACCAATAAAAGCCAACAATGGCCATGGGCAATTTCACTGAGCCGACGTGTGACTATATAAGAGTTTGTATGTACATGAGTTGTCCCTTTAAGAAGTTACGTCAGTTCAGTCAGGGTCTTAACAAGTTCTCCAACAAAAAACAATAAAAGTCCGGGAAATTTTGAGCTTTTCTTTAGCCTAATAATTAATAGGGCATTAAGTATGACTAAATAGTAATTCGCAGTTTGTATTTAGGGAATTTGAGCAACGATTTAAATGGTAATTATCAATAACCTTCCGGGCGACCAAAAGATCGGCGACCAAAAGACCGGCGACCAATCGACCGTGTACCGCTAACTATAGGCACCAGGCAGGGGACACGAATGAATAAATTAATGAGATACCTTCACCCTTTCCCTGTTGCTTTGTAATGCGCCACTCAAGGCCAAATTTAGGTACACAAGATACAGACTAACATCTCATCTACATTAGTGTGTCTCTCACCAGGTCCAAAGTGGTCCTTTCTAAAACATCCACAAGTTTCTCCAGCTTGGTCTTACTGGTGAAAATGAAGTCATCATCTACCCACAGCACATACTTGGTGGTCACCTGGGAAATGGCCAGGTTACGACCAGCAAACCATCCCTAGAAGACACGGCACATGACATTCAGACATCAAGTGTAACGTTGCCTTGAAAATCATATGATCCAATTTGCAAGAACACTATGTGCCTTTCAAGAATATTCCATCTCAATTCTTTACCTTTCCAAAAGGCATGATGTAATGTTCAATGAAAGGCTCGGTGATACTTCGGGGATTTTCACTGTCGTCGGCAATGATAATGGTGATGGTCGGATAGTATTTCCTCACGCTGTCAATCATATTTTGAAGCTTGTCATAGCGTAGAAATGTTTTGGTCGCTATGGTGACCAGAGCACTGATGTTGTACTCTAGAGAGAAGGAAGATCATGAGTTCAGATAATAGGGGGGGGACAAACAAATAGCACATCTTTCGTTGCAATACCTCCTTCCGTGCCGGTGTTGTACAGTTTTGGTGTTAAACCGTGACGGATCTTGATGATGAAGTTGGCTTGATGGCCCTCTGTCTCAAAGTGCACTAAAAAACAGGTTCAGAAAATGAACATTGAAAAATCATTTGGGAACTGACAACACTAATTGTTGTTGGCAATGCCTTGCTAAAATAATTCAACAGTAGTGAAAGAGTTAGCGGAATATCCACAGCATTAAAACCAACATTAATGATTCTTGCCAGAAGCTCTCAACGCATTGGTTGCCTTTCTTCGTCAGTGGAAGTTAATGGAATATCCACCCACAAAAAACAAACATTTTTGACAAGATACGAGTCAGCAAACAATGCAATCCAAACTCTGACCATAATCTGCTCACCTGTGTCAGCTGTATTGGGGTGAAACATCGTGTTTGTGTACGTGACAAACTGCAGTTGTCGGTTCAGTTTCGTCAAGTGGCCGCTCGAAAGCGTCATGTGCATTTCCCCATCGCCGTGGATTTTGACGCCGTCCACCTCTCCGGCGACGTTTAGCTTCCCCATTGCGGTGGTGAGATTTATCTGTGGCAAAAGTAGTCATGGGAAAATGTCTCAAAATGTGATTACAAAAAAAAAATGTATATACTTACTAAGTAGTTGTCTCGCGGGAGGTCCCTTAAGGCTAATCCTGAAAAAAATGTTGGAATTGAGACTTAAATAAGTGTTTTCACAGCTCGAACGCCATTCTTGTCTCGCAATTCCAAGTAAAAAACAAATGTTTTTTAAAAGTATATTCACAGTTACCCATTTTTAGTTACTAGTATTACACATTGAAGAATTTAAAAAGCCAATAATGGTATAAAATTGGGTGAAGATTTGTTGAAGTTGTTTATGTTGTGGAGGTTGGAAGAAAATGCCTATTGAGACTGTCCGTTTCTTTCAAGGCATCCTTTTATGAGCCACCCTTCACAACCCACATTTGATATAGTTTCATAATAGTGCCACATTGTATGAATCCTGCCACTATGCTTCCTCATGGCATGTCTATGAGGGCATATGTGAGAGTTCAGCTAAAGGCCACATGCTTTTCAATAGTTAGACCACAAGTAGTGTCAAAGTGGCGGCCCATGGGCCAAATCTGGCCCGCCGCATCATTTAGTTTGGCCCGGGAAAGTAAATCATGAGTGCCGACTTTCTGTTTTAGGATCAAATTAAAATGAAGAGTATAGATGTATATTAAATTTCCTGATTTTCCCCCTTTAAAATCAATAATTGTAATTTTTTAATCATTTTTTTCTGTTTTTAGTTCAAAAATCATTTTGTAAAATCTAAAAATATATAAAAAAGCTAAAATAAACATTGTTTTAGATGTGTAAAATCTGAATATTCAGGGCTTTTAATCCAGTTCTTCTAATCCATGTATTAAAAAAAAATCTAAATATTATATTTAAAATGGTCCGGCCCACATGAAATCGAGTTGATGTTAACGCGGCCTGCGAATCAACCCGAGTCTGACACCCTTGAGTTAGACTGTTGCCTCAACTTGAGTCACGTAGCCTGGCACGTCCAAAACACCAAGTTATACTTTCTAAACACAAACACATCACTGACATGAGGACGCTATCTATGCATAAAGTTATCCAATCCAATCCAATCTGGGTCAAACATTTTTGGAGATGTCTTTGAAAAAAAGAGAAACGAGGCGGGATTTTAATAAAAATAGATGTACACATACCTGGGATGAGGATTGTTTTTAGAGGCCGCATCTCCACGCCCTGTGTTGGATACTGTAATGGATTGTTTGCCTTTGCAATGATGAGCAAATCTCCAGGTGTTTCCAACCTGTTACCAAGGAGCATTGACAAACATGCAAAGGGTAGTATTTTTTTTAGAAAATAGTTGAACATTCTAATCGCAGCACAGACAGAAATAATTATATAGGAACCCAGATCAGGGTTATTGAACTCATAAATCATTGGCTGCCATTGCCAGCGCTAGATGTCAATTTTTTTTTAATCGCGCATCCCAGTCAAAATAGATTGAACATCTTGCGCCGTCAATGGTAATGAAAGACGAGCCGTCCTAGTTTAAATGAATTGGATGTCTGTTCATTTAGTGTAGTAGCATTTTGTGAGGTCAACACTATGGAAAGAAATCTACTTTAGAGTGTAAGTTAACATTCTGTAATTCAGTTTTTGACTGGTTATATCTTGATATGTCTAGTTATTTGAAGCATTGAAGCACAAGGGAATGTGGTCAAATATTGTTTACTTACCGAATGACTTCACATCATTTGTCATGAGAGAAAAATGTGCTAAGCTATTATTATTTTTTTCCTTTTTTATTTTGAGTTGTTTGCGCCAGGAATTTCTTATTTTTCCGTTAACACTGTCCACATTTTTTGGCGGACAACACACCAGCTTTGTTGAATGAGTCGCTGCATTGCAACACACATAAATTCTGCAAAATTGCCCCAATCATTGTACACAGCAACACAATGTCCTATTAAATTTACACATGACAGATTCCCTTTGCTAGTTTCCTATTATTATTATTATTTTCCTTTTTTATTTTGAGTTGTTTGCGCCAGGAATTTCTTATTTTTCCGTTAACATTGTCCACATTTTTGGGCGGACAACACACCAGCTTTGTTGAATGAGTCACTGCATTGCAACACACTTATAAATTCTGCAAAATCGCCCCAATCATTGCACACAGCAACACAATATCCTATTAAATTTACACATGACAAATTTCCTTTGCTAGTTTCCTTTCATTTTCCAGCAGTGCTTCTCACCAGGAATAGCGGTGCAAAAAAATAATGAATTTCACCTTTTCTGGAAGCTCTTGAACTCCTTATCCCTTCTTTTCTTCACCTCCTCCAGCTCGTTGCCCTTGAAGGCCGTGTTCAGCGAGAAAGCCGACACCCGCGATGTTAAGAATTGGAAGATGGGCAGCGTCACTCCTTCGCTCTCACACATGCATCCGTTGCGAGCCAACAAGCCTGCCACGCTCTCGCGTACCCGAAAGGGGATGGCGCTCAACTGGGGATCTGGTTCAAGGAGACGGTCCTCCAGATGCGGGTCTAACAGGAGTCCTGGCCTTTGCCAGACCTCTATTGTGGTGTGGGCCCGGGTGGGCCACGTGTGGATGAGAGCCAGGACCAGAAACACGGATACCAGGATGCCGAGCAAGACTGTTTTGTGAAGGGAGCGCATCCTCACACCTGTCAAGCACAAGACCAATCCTGACGTCAACATAAAAGTGCACGTTCCAATGCCTGGTACTCCGATCTTTACAAATCCGGAAAAAAAGGTATTTACATCATAACCCAGTTTAAATGAGATCTATTAACAAGCATAAGAGAAAGCGATGGTCAGATTTTGCATCCCAGGAATGTGGTTTTTGATTGATGATGACCATTTTAATTTATTTTTTAAAAACCTATCTCAGCTCACATAGTGGCAAATTACTTAGTAGTTAGTTTCTCATTCATTCAACTGGCTGGTCATGAAAGACAGTACATGGAAGAACTGGAGGCAGGATGTCTGAAATCAATACAAAGCTCTTTTGTCCAACAGATATTAATTTTAAGAGAGGATTCGTCAAACCAGGAAATGACGTCATCAAGAACCGTGACTGTCCTCACTAAGAAGGCTGACAATAACGCAATAATCTACATACTTTTACATGAGTTTGAGTTTGATTTATTTCATAAGGGACAGCACATAATAATGAACATATTTATATTCATGTTTATGAACATATATATGAAAATATGTAAGATTCTAGCTGAGGGCTAATTTCTATCTTTAGTCCCTTGTATAGGTTGAAGATAAACAATGACACATACTAGACAGACACACACATACACACGTAGCACAGTTTTAGACAGTGTTGTGATCGAAATTTTGTTGGTCTAACAGCCAGGCTTTAAGATGGTTGGCAAAGAGGTTCAGAGACAGGAGTTCACGTGTTAATTGGTATTGAGTTCCAGGTATGTGCGGCACGGACAAAGAAGGAAGGTGCTTTGGCTAATTTAGCACCCTTTTTGAAGGGAACTACACAGTCACCTCTAGAGCCAGCCCTTGTTGATGTGTTAGAATTTTTTTGTACAAAATCTTGTGGGGATTTCCTTTGGAAAGTACTATTCTGCACTTGTAAAATGTCCTGAAGACACATGAGTTGTCAACATGTGATAAAAGTGCCTATGCACCAATAATGCATTTGGGATGGCACTTCACAGAATGAGGGAGGCATTAACAGCTTTTCATAATGCATTTACCACGTCCTTATTGTTTCCCTTTCTATTGAGACCAAATGTTTTCCCTGAAAGAAAAGCCTTCAGTCAGGCTTTCCTCTGACCTTACGGGTATGAAAACCCCAGAAAATGTGCATTGGGTGTTCCATGCATCAAATAGATAAGATTTAAAGAAGAAAAAAAGATATACTGTAATTTCACTATGGGTAAAAAACAGAAATTGCACCCGCAACCAAGACAGCGCGAAAATACAGTAAATTACTGGATGAGTCACCACCAAAAGTCAAACTATTTCTAGTACGAGGTCGTTCCGAGGGCATTCACATCGTACCTGACCATCTTTTTTTATCCCCTGAGGAAAAGGGCTATCTTTGTAGACTGTCCGGAAAATGAATGAATAAATGAATGTTCTCATGGTGGTTGCAGTTTGTACTACTTTGAAGCAATATCTCACAAAGAGCTAGTATTTGTAACATCTCATCTCATCTCTCATCTCATTTTCTGAAACGCTTTATCCTCAATAGGGTTGCGGGGGGTGCTGGAGCCCATCCCAGCTGACTCCGGACCAGAGGCGGATGACACCCTGAATTGGTGGCCAATCGCAGGGCACAAGGAGACAAAAGCCAAGCATTCACACTCACTCTTATACCTAGGGGCAATTTAGAGTGTCCAATCAGCTAACCATGCATGTTTTTTGAATGTCAGAGGAAAACGGAGTGCCAGGAGGAAACCCACGCAGGCCCGGGGAAAACATGCAAGCGCAACACAGGTGGACGTGATCCGGATTTGAACCCAGGACCCCAGAGCTGTGAGGCCGACGCGCTAACCACTCGCTCCACCGTGCCGCCCTATTTATAACATGACATCGTTCGGGCAGTTTTGATTGCAGGTGCATGTAATACCGACTTATTTTGATAACAAGATCATGTCATAATGTGTCCTCTCTAATGTCATAAACCGCGGAGAAATACCCCATATAATAACAATGATGATGCCCGAAGCACATTGGCTCTTTAATAAGGACGGCAAATACATGGAGGGGGAATAGACATACAGACCATATAGTGGCATAAATGTAACATGTGCAGTGGTTGAATATGAAATATTATCCTGACTTTCGTTATCACAAGCCGTTGTGATGATAAATAAAGGTCGATCGCAGCAGGCCTATTAGCTGTCTCAAACGCAATTGAGACAGCGGAGTACAAAATACGACGTTTATCCCCACCAAGCATCTTTTGATGACAAGTAGTTGTTTTTCATCCATTCATATATTTTGTTTAAAATGCTTACCGTAATTCAAAGCCCCCTTGCAGCCAACCCTCCAGTAGCCTGTGTCTTCTTCAAGGAGGGCGCGCCTCTTGATGGACCCTCCGACTTCTCCCCCCTCGTTGATGCGGACGCAGAGGTACGTGCGCTCGGATTGCGTATCGCCGTAGCTCCGTGGGCAAGAAATCGAATGCTGGAGCACGTAACACATTAGAATTTTGTGGAATACAACTGTTGCTAATTTCCTACTAATAATTGAATCCAAATGCAGTTTATCATTCCACATGTGCGGACTGGGGGAAAAATCATTGCTGACATTTATTTTTTTTATTTTTTAAAGAAATACAACATGAAAAATAGACAGATATATTAATTAGAAAACATATTCTACTTTGTGTGAATGAAGTGCAAATGCCATTAAACCTGTGTTTATTGCTTATCTGAGGGTCACGTTCCAACGTGTTATTACAAAAATAGTATACAGACAGGAGAGTCAGCCAATCAATTTCTGTGGAAAGCAAAATAATAATTAAAAAAATTCAGCATCTTTAATTTTAAGAGTCACCATTTTTTTATTGACTCATTTTAAATTGTAGAGTAAGAATAGTAAAATGTTTAATTTTCGCAGGAACCGTAGAAGAAGAAGCACTCAGCGACGAAGAAGAGAAGGAGGAAAAGTAAGACGGGGGGGTGGAGGTGCTTGTCAAACATGGCTGCTAACCTCATACGGTGGTTAAATAGAGTGTACATTTTCTCATTATTAATACACGTTTGTGCCTCGGCATTTTTAAACTTGGAAGAACTAAATGAGATGAAATATGACATCCAGATTCTTCCCGATCCTGTCATCATGGGCCAGGTCAGTTAAGTTATTTATTAATGGAGCTATGGATTAATAGTACTAGTGCAAGCTATAACTGATTTTTAATCACGATTCTTGCTAAGTTTTAACATTAAATAGAAACAAGCAACACACTTTCCCTTTCTGCGTGTTTTTGTGTGTCTGGCTCCTGAAAAGTAGTTCCACTTTGCTAAAAAGCGTTATCCACGAGTGAGTCAGTGACAGCTGTCGCATCAGAATTCGTTTTAACTTGTTATTGATCACCAGTTGCAGTAAAGAGAATTTACCAACGAATCTCCAGGCAAACGTCATATCAAACGGACCATTGTCAAGTTGTGTCATGTTTCCTCTGGCCTAGACCAAAGCAGATGAGGTCATGATGGTGTCCAACAAATACAAACAGCTGTATGAATGTCGACTTCCAGCCCAGGCGGTTCGCTTTCACCAGGAGTCCGATCCTGATTCCAAAGGGTATTCTGGTCCGGACATCCCCGATCTGCTCAACCCAATGCGAGAGTCCCCCTGTCTTGTCTTGGTTGGTAGACATTATCCTAGAATATTCTGATATCAATTTCAAAATGTATTCATATTCACATGGCAGTAAAGTAGCTGGCTAAAGTAAATCCAGATTTTCCTGGGAATGAAAAAAATCTGATACCTAAAAGTTTAGGTATCTTAAGTGAATTATGCAATGAATGCAGTTACTGTCTATAATCATCCTTCTACTCTCAAAATTGTAATTACTTGCAGGTTTTGCTGCATTTTTAGCCAATCATTATCTAGCGTGTGTTCGTCGCTGATGTGAACGCAGGCAAAGTAGTACCGACCTCAGGCCCCTACGGACTTTGCCCTGTCATGCAATCATTTAGAAAAAATAAAAAACAAGACACCTAATGCTCAAAGCCATTGTTCCCTTTTCTCTACTTCCACTGTAGTCCGCCACATAATGATATTCATAAAATAAATGTTTATATTGAATATTATATATTTGTTGTTGCTCTTTCATGTGCCTTTTATTATCTCATCAGACAAAAGATTGGTGGACATACGAGTTCTGCTATAGTCAGCATATCAGACAGTACCACCTTGAAGGTAAGACGGGCCTTGATTATTCACATTATTTTGTAAAGAATTTCTCTAAGGTTTTTGTCACTTTTTAGACTCTGAAATCAAGGGAGACGTTCTCTTTCTGGGCTACTACGAGTCTGAATTTGACTGGAACAATGAAACCACAAAGGTAATGGTTATTTTCATAATTAGGTCATGGTAGACGACGAGTTTTAACTCCGAAGCACATGTTCTTTTGGATTGTTATTTTAATCAGCAATCTAGACGTCAACACTTAGACAAGTGAAACAATCTGCTATGCTGTCAATATAACATGCATATTCATAACAAATGTAAATGAATACTTCAAATGAGCTGCTAGTATAGTAGTAGGATGTGTGAAAGAAACGGTTAGCATGCATGTTTTCATGGCCACAAGTCGTCATAAGGTTCCTTTCCCAAATAACTTAAAGTGCTTTAAGGCGTCGCCTTTCTAGTATTTTTACAAGCATTACACAGCTACGCACGTGTACATTAATCCTTCACCATTTCACGATTCAGTTTTCGCGGCTTCACTACATCAGATTTTTTTTCTGGGGAATTTTCTTTAAAAAAATCATTTAATTATAAAAATGTGAAAATCCACAAAGGGCTGAATAATAGATATACATGGATAAACAGTTTTGTGTCTGGATTAGAATTAAATCACAAAGGGTAGATATCCTGAATCAGGCATGGGTGTATAGTATTAAAATAGAAAATGGTGTATTTGGTACAACCCTAACAAGAATTTGTTGTGGTTATGTTTCAGACATCCAAGCAGCACAGACTAAAACGCTTTCATAGTCAGACCTATATAAATGGCTCCAAGTGTGACATCAATGGGAATCCCAGGGAGGCTGAAGTTCGGGTGAATAGGCATTCCATTAAGTTTGTATCCCCTCATGTAGAGTGAAATTTTGTGTGAGTGGTTATTTCGCTGTCTTTTTGTACTCCGCCTTCAACCTGGCACAAGTCCAGGTTATTACCCCACTGGACAGACTCACCTGTAACGCTAATGAAAGAAAGCACGATACGAAAGATGGATGAATGGATAATCGGTGTGCCTAACAATAAGAGCGGATATTAATAGTGAACACCCCACCTCTCTCAGTTTGTGTGTGAAGACGGTTCGGGTGACTACATCGCCCGAGTGGATGAGCCGCAATCATGCTGCTACGTGCTGTCCATTCATACCAGTCGCACATGCCAGCATCCTCTACTGCGGCCTCCATCCACTGCCAAGCCTCAGGGGATTGTTTGCCAGCCGGCATTAAACGCGCAACAGTACATGGACTATGTCAAAGCTCAAGTCTGTGAGTTGCCCGAACTTTTAAATCACTGTTTTTGCAGCATTTTGCTTTGCAAGTCTTTTTATTATTAAAGCAGCATTCATTAAAAGCAATAAGAGCAAGAAAATGCTCAATTCAAATCATTTGCATACATTTATTGATGAGTAGCTATGTATTATATTCTTTTAATTATGTGTTGTGCTTAGAAAGCTGAGTCTTTTGTTGATTTGTATGGCCCTGTACCCCCTTTTTTAATATATATATATATATTTTTTAAATCCCAGCGGACACAAAGCGTAAAGTGGAGCAAATCTCTGAGGAGCTGAGGAGCCTTGATGAGATGTTGGCAGGGAATGAGGACCCCGAGGCAGCGGCACAGGTGGAAATAACCAGAGAAGAAATGTTGCCAGATCCTAATGATGACCAGGACCAGTCGAACCAAAAAGGTCCATCTTGATTAGTGCTGCCCCCGATATTATTTGATAGTCGCCAATTCAGGGATTATATTACTTATTTGCTCATATATAAATCACATTACTCTACTCTCAACATTTTAGCTGTAATAATAACTTTATTCATTACAAAGCTCATAAGTCTTCTCACAGTAGATTTTGATTCATTTTAAACTATTTCTTTTATATATTGTTTCTAAACAGATACCAATGACATGCCTGATGATGTAGAGACCGAAGACCTAAATGATTCTCGGTTTGTAGAGGAAAATGCAAAACCAGGGATTTCAAAAACAAGTACTTCTAATGAGGAAAGTGAGGTATGCATTTTGTTGTTTTCTTCATTATTGTTTACGCAATTAAGCCAGAGCATGCTCTAATACCATTGCACACTTCATTGTAAACTTTGTTTGACATATTTTCCCACCTGCGCCCACCTAAAAGAATTTCTGGGTTTGAATAAGAACTTTTCAGTCACATTTTCTTGTGTGGGTTTTCAATCAATACTTGCACTTTCTCCAGAATTTCAACAAACTACTCAATTTTATTTTTATATCAGAAGGAAAAACTGCATTTGGAGCAAAGTGCTGTACACAAATAAAACTCTGCCATAAAACGGCACGACATAATTTAGAAACTATTGCTACACGGTCTAACCGTTCCCTCCTAAGGACAAGCAGTAATAAAATGATTACATGTTAATGCACTACTGGAGGGAGCAACTTTACTGTACGTACTAACATTATTGTTTTCTCAGCAGGCAGATGATGATGGCTTGAACTCTGTTACAGAAAATGAAGTTTTAGATGATGGAAATGAAGGTAATTTTACATCTCACTACTTTGTCTTGCAGCTTTTGTTTTAATCACCACTCGCAAAGCTACACTGGTTACACATTCCGTTTTTAAATGTTTTTAGCTGAAACGTTCAACTTTAAAATCATCACCGACCCGTCAGATTTAATGAAATTCGTCCAGCATCTCAGAGAGAGTAACAGAAAGGTTAGTCTTTTCTATCAGCACAATGTACATTTTTACACCGTATTTCACTTCACTGTAGCATTGGCTTGTGTGTAGAAAGCACAAAAACATGCAAAGGAGGAAGCGGAGGAAAGCACATCCATCAAGAGCCAAAAAGAGGACAGTGAGGATGATGATGATGATGATGAACGGCTCCTTCAGGAGTTTGAAGAAGAGATGGCGGAAATTTCATTACCAGCTGATAAGACTGATGAGATTAAGGAAAGCATGCAAAACGAGTTTGATAACATCATAAATGAGGTAAGTCTTCAAATGAACATGACAACGAATACGCCAAAACGCAGGAAACTTCCCACGTTTCCCATGTGTGTTACAATTTGTTCAATTTTTGAAAACAACTTTGCACATAGGAATGAAACTTTGAATCACAATTCATTTTTTGTCAGTTAAAAACAGCTCTTATGGCAATTGATGAATATAGAAATAATGCGTTCAAACTAGTCACCGTCATAAAACTCTTTTTTGTTTTACTATTTTTTTTTAGGGCCAAAAATGTCTCGCTCAGGTTGTAAATTATACAACCAGAAGGGATTCTAATTGGTGCACTGCATTTAACGGATTTTATTTTTTTTGAAGGCCCAGCAAGAATTAGAGACAGAAGGCTTAAAGGGGGAGTTTGATCGCACTCAGGCGACACAAGCACTTGAGACGACGCTTGATAAGCTTCTAGACCATTTAGAAGAGAAGGAGGAGCAAGAACCAAAGCAGAAAACTACAGGAGCCCCAAGGGCAAACGATCCGACGCGAGGAAGTCCCAGCCTGGTTCCAAGGAAGCCTGGTAATTTGGCCTAGTCCCCTCTGATGTACCACCGCTCCTCTGTTTCCATCTCAGGCCTTGTCCACACATTTACAAAAAAAAAAACACATTTAAAAATAGCAGAAACCTGTTATATTACCTATATTATATAACAGGCTGGAAACCTGTTATATTACCTTTCCCTCCAGTGTATTCTTTACATTCATTTTAAAGCACTGTTGCAATAGGTTTGCACCAGTACTCTTCATTTATTACTGCATACATTTTTTAATACGTACAATCAACTCTTCATTTCATGTCCAATTAATGAAAACTCAACTGAATTAAACTGTTGTGTGGACAAGGCCTCCGTCACCTTCCATGTGCATGTCAGACCCGGTTGCAATATTCCATTTCCTAAGAGGAACACACACATGGATTTTATATACATACAATTTAGAATACATTTTTAGACAACTGGTCCTTTGCAGACTTAAAAGCAGCCCGATCCATTATCAGAATGTGTAAACAGAGGTTTCGATTTAGAATGTCCTCTCGCGCTCGCTGCCCACGTGAGGTTTCTTTTACCTGACAACCAGTTGTTGCCCCTCTTTTGTCTCGTCACCCCAGACCAAGACTCAGATGATGACCGTGTTAAGATCAAAATTACTAAGTATAATACAGGCATGAGCTCTGATGGGGATTTCAAAGTGCAGGAGTTGGGAAAAGGAGATCCGCAGTGGCAGCACATTAAGGACGTGGTTAAAGAGCAGCTAGAGAAAGCAGGACTGAAGGCCGAAGGTATGAATGGGGAGTGTTAAACTTTTCCCCTCCTTCTCTGTCCCTAATCACTTTGCTTCCTTAATTGACTTTGGCCATCGTAAAACAGATGCACGATATGACTTGAACGTGCTTCTCGTCTCTCTTCCGCTTAATTTATCGAAGGGATTTTTGGCGACAAATACCTAAAAGTCGTTGCACGAGTAGCGCTTTAAAACAGGAGGTAGGGTTCTCAAAATATTGAAACTGGATTGATTGCAAAAGTATTGATACTCAGCCCGTCTTAGTTTATTGACATGTAGTTTTTACACGGAGACAAAAAAGGAGCTTTTGTGCTTTTTGCTTATTTTAGTCAGATAATATTTCAGTGTGTTGCACTATATCACCTTGAAATATTCTGATGGTTGACATTTGTTTGATTAATTTATTTTTGGTTTTTGCAGTATTGCCCGGTCATCAGAAATTTGATGATGATAATTGAGGATATTTCTACATTTAAAAATATTAATTCAGATCTTATGTAGAGTTAGAAATGAGTTTTGAAATCAAGTTGAACATTTATTATCATTAAAAATATGACCAGGAAGTAGTCTCAATTTTTTTTTTTGCTTCAGTGGCTTGAATCAAAGTTTTCCATGTGTGCTCTGCCTCTCATTCATTCTTCATTCCAGAAATGTGTTGTTCTTTATGGAGTGACTTCACCCTAAACCCCCTCCTGTTTTCTTCTCCGTAGGTAAAATTGAAGTAAAAATCTTAACGCGAAAGAATGCAGACGAGACAGGTGACCAGTGGCTGAGTGAGGAAGACACAAAATCATTCCGGGAACTCCTCATTAACCTGCTGGTAAAATATTTTATAGCCTTCACTTGTCAAATAACTATTGTTCCCTCTAACTCACCTAAATGAATGTCTGTCTTCATTAACTCATTTGGTGCCGTTCACCGAAATAGAAATTAAGACTACCTCTTAAGATTGATCTAAAATCTCAATTGCCCTGCTGAAGTCATTTGTGTCTGATATTGTTCACTTTTAAATGAGACCTTAACACTTATAGTTTAATGCAGTAATACTTTCTTCTTTTTGCGGACAAGACCGGAGGCACGGAAGAAGTTCACAAAGAGCAAAAGAGACAACAGGATCTGGAGAACAACTACAGGTTTGTTTGGGGCGAAGGACAAGAGGACGCACAGACTTCTAGCAACTCTGATTCGGACGACGTGGATTTGTGAGGTCACTCGGCACACTGGGTGCGACCGTGGTGAATGCGTATGCAGGCAGGTGATGGCCAGCAAGCCCGGGAGAGGATGAAGGGCAGTCCCCAATTGACAAAACGATTCTTGTAAAGCCGGCAGGTGACGTGACTTGACGTGGGGGGGAGCTTCCAGAACTTGTCTACAATCTGCATAACATCTCTTTAGCGGGCACATAGATTTAAGTTGTACAAATGAATCACTGTCAGCTCTACTTGAAGAGTAAAGCATTTTCCCTTTTCTTTTACTAGATGGCTTCAAAAAAGGAAAAGAAAGAAAAGGGACAATGCCAACCTTTGTGTAAATATTTAAATCAGTCGTGCTGCCTATTTGGCATGGTTGTCACTGGTTGCTATTCGCAAAGAGCTCCCGAGTGGCGGACGACACCACACCTCAGTGCTTGCACAGGTCATTTGTATTCTACTGATGGATATGATTCTACATGAGAGGAAACTTGGCAAAAAAGTGTACATTTACACACGCTGTGGCACTTTACACTAATGCCACCAAAGGGCTTCCTATGGTTTTGGCATATGGAAGAGAAACTAAGATAACTATTCAATGTTGTGCTTTGATTTTGTTCTGTCATTAAGTTATTTCAAGTTAATTAAAATTTGAATTTATGGAACGTTATAAATTCCATGAATGTAATGGATGAGAAAAGGTCTAATAAGAGTTCAGGCAATGAGGTCGTGTTAATCCCTAAAAGTTGAATTGAGGTAACTGGGCTCAGTTTGGCAGATAAGCGTTTCCAACTTAATCCAAGAGGCTTCGTCGTTTCTAAATCTCAGTTTGTGTAGTCCTCTATTCATGAGACACGTACCACTGATTGTCATTGACGTGCCAAAACGGGTTGTAAACATGATCATGTGACCAGGAACGTAGCAGATTAAAAATGTTAGGATTCTTCACAAAATAATACATTCTGCCAATCCTTCCCTCGCGTATTTAAAAGGTTGAATTTAAGGATTTGGTAATAATTACGGTTCAACCTATATTTTTTAAGGGGGGGATTATTTTACTGTTATGTTTTAGCACAATCTGTGGTTTTTGCTTCATGCCGAGTGGTGACTGGGATCTTGTATGCAAGTCAGTGTCATACAATAGGAGTAAATGACTGCCTTCCTTCCCCTTAAGATGAAAAAAAGGTGTTTATTTTTGGTAGCATTTCTGGTCCTGTGCCGCACTTCTAGTCTTGTGGGGCCTGAAGAAAATGCATTTGGTTGACCTGAAAAAAGCTTTGTATAAAAGTCTTCAAAATAAAAGTATACCGTTAAAATACTGTTTAGTGGTATACATAATTGAATGTATTATATATACTCTGTGTACAGTATGTGAGCATCTGTACACACACACAATGATGGGGTAAAAACAAAGGATTTAGGTTGTATTTGAGGAAACAACATAAGCAGCCAATACGTATATGTATTAAAATAAAAAATATCTTTATATGGTCCAAATACAATTTTTCCAAAGGCAGTTTTTGTTTTGGTAACCTTTTGTATTTACACCTATATTCAAAATTCAAACATTACATTAATTTAAATACGTATGTTGGAAAAACAGGGAGTGTGGAGTCTAGTATTCGTTTTTATTCATTTTACCTGCATTAATTTTGTTTTACCAGATGTAGTATTTCATTTATAACCATATTTAATGTTTAAAAAAATTCAATGACTAATGAGGAAATTATTAGATTAAATTATTGTTGAGATCAAAATGAAAGATCAAAATCGCTTTCACTGAAAACTATTCGCTTGCTTTGCAATGTTTAGATGACCATTTAAATTCTTCAATATGTTTTGTTGATCAAAAAAAGATGACATCCCACTTGTCAAGGTGGTCCTCAGGGGGGCGGGGCGAATGACGTCACGGAATAGCGGAAATATTTTCTCTGACAACTGGTAGTACTACCCTCTACTTTCATCAGCTATTTGCCACTTGATTTGTTTCACTTCCGTATTCGTTCTTAGCCAAACATTAGCGCAGCTTTTTTTAACACAATGAGATCGACATCCACCGAGTCTGCCACGTTCGTATAAACTTCAGTGGCTTTCACGGCTAGCCGTTAGCTAACATCCAACTACTCAATTAACCCCGTTTTCCGTTTCAGTTCTTCAGCGTGGTTTCTTCGAAATAATTAGCTGGTATTCCTTTATCCCAGCGGTTTCTGTCTCGTGGCATCAACGCACCGATCTTTAACCAAACCAGCCCGTTTTGCGTGGGATGCCAGCTCCTCTGGTCGGGTAACCGGAATATTCCACGGTTTTAAAGGATACGGATGTCATGTTGTCCACGATACGCCTACCCAGTAAGTACTATAAACCACTCCTTTCTAAACTGGGACTTGACACTCACCTTTGTTCTTTCTCTCGAGTTCTCGGCTGACGGTGACACACCAGTCCCACTCCCAGTATGAAATCCCTGGCGTCCAAATTCTCCCTGTGTGTGGGTTTCCTGGTGGGATTCGGCATGCTTTACCTGTTTATACGTGAAGTAGGCTACGCCGAGACGTTTTCCCTGCAGCCGATCCGAAAATTGGACGACCTCCACGATGACCAGGATGAACAGAGGTGGAAGAAGGAGCGATTTGCTCTCTTTAATCTCAAACACCCTCACCATACAGGTAAATGTTTTTTTTTCCAAATTAACAGGATAATCAGATGTGTGTAGGGTACAAGATCAAATTAATGCTCTAGTGCAGGGGTCGGGAACCTTTTTGATGGCAAGAGCCATAAACAATTCATATTTTTTAAATGTTAATCCTTGAGAGCCATACTCCGAATTTAAAAGTCAACATACATGAAAATGTGTGCCTTTTTAGTCACTTCACCACTTTTAAAGTACAAAAAGTCTTTGAATTATTTTGACAACATTGTTATGTTGTTGCTAATCAATGAGTATCAATGAGAAAATCGATGCAAAAGAGTGTAATGAAAAAAAATGATTATAAGGCGCTGGGGGTAATGTCAATGCCATAATACCAACGTAATGCTCCTATTCCTGCGCTTTCTTGCCAGCAGTTTCCATAGTTTACCTCACTGGTTAGTGGAGAGCCATATGCACCCATCAAAAGAGCCATATGGGGCTCCCGAGCCATAGGTTTCCTACCCCTGCTCTAGTGGGAATGCCTTTTGGAGTGTGGTTTGATGGAACACCCTGATTTTCGACAAGTCGTGGTCGAGATAAACCCTATGCCTTTGAGTTGTTGGTATCTTTTGGACAGCAATATTTCTAAGCGGTAGACACAAAGGTATAGGATAGTAACACTGTAAAAATGATTGTGGCCAGGTTGAGGATTCAATAACCTGTTTAAATGCCAATTTATGATGATAGACATCGAATCATGTGGCTGGGGTTTTCCCTTCTGCTTTGACTTGGAACATCAAATTGAATTAAAAGTAGTCATTTGTTCTTTCAATGATTAGAGAGCACCCAAAGAAATAATCTGAAGGGTAGCTGTGGGAAACTTAATATTTTATTCATAGTCCTATTTTTTCAATTTGAGATTGTGGATTTGATTGTGTTATTATTAACTTTTTTTAAAATTATTATTATTATTTTTTTATAAACCAAACCAAACATCCTGCACCCTTTTCCATCATGTCAAATTGAGCCAAGGTGGTCCTTAATTTAGGAGTTAAATACGTTCCATGACCCAGCTCACCGGGTTGCAAAGTCTTACGGATCTGCTGTCTACAAGATTAACTTGGAGAACCGCAGTCCAATAATCTTCCCATCCACAGGATAACTTGAAACTGTTAAACTGCTTGTGTTTAAGTTTTCAGGCTTCGAGCTTGACTGTGATGTTGTACACTGACATCTGATGTAAAAAAAACTAGAGAAATGGAGATGGGGGAAATTTGAAGTACAAATTCTGATCACAGCTCTGATAGAAATGGAAAAGAAATTCAAAGCGCATGCCAGGCTCAGGCCAGAAATAGTGCAACATATATTCTGAACTGAAAAAGAAAATCAGCCAGCCCATTTTTATACAATTGAAAGGAATGCCAGCTGAGGTTCACCATGAAAACAGTTGAAATCAAGCATGACTGCGTAGTATTGCGGTCTCTAGAGAAACTTGACCGACTCGACAAGCAAGAAGTTTTCATAGCAATATCTTTATTAAAATCAAAAAGGGGTATTATTTAATTTAATGTTTTTTGCTACATTTATCAAACTTAAAAGAAAATATATTTTTTTCCATTTCATATGAATCCACATTGCTTCCAAACTAGCCGAAACCCAAAAATCCCAACCCTAACAAATACAATTATTTATTATTTTTCAGGTGAGGACAGCAGAATGGCAGATGAACTTTACAAAAAAGTACGTGTTCTTTGCTGGGTGATGACCGGGCCCAATAACTTGAAGACCAAGGCTCGCATGGTAAAGGACACATGGAGTCGGCACTGCAACATTGTCATCTTTATGAGCTCTGTCGACGATCCGCACTTCCCAACCGTGGGATTGGGTACAAAAGAGGGCCGCGATCAACTTTACTGGAAAACCATCCGGGCTTTCCAATACGTCTACGAGCATCACGGCAATGAAGCCGACTGGTTCCTCAAGGCGGATGACGACACTTATGTCATGGTGGACAACCTGCGTTGGGTCCTTACTAACCACACCCCGGAAGAACCCATATATTTTGGTCGAAGATTTAAGCCCTACGCTAAGCAGGGCTACATGAGCGGCGGGGCGGGCTACGTCCTGAGTAAAGAGGCTCTGCGACGATATGTGGAAGCGTTTAAAAACAAAGTGTGTACTCACACCAGTTCTGTGGAGGACCTTGCAATTGGCCAGTGCCTGGAGAAAATTGGAGTGCTGGCAGGAGACTCCAGAGACACTGTCCAAAGGGAGACATTTCATCCCTTCATACCTGAGCAGCATCTCACTTCAGTTTTTCCCAAGAGCTTCTGGTATTGGAGTTATTGCTACTACCCCATTTCACAGGCAAGTAAAGGATTGTTTCTTGACAATAACCAGCTCACCACTTGAATTGATTGGAGATAAAATGTGTCCTATCTGATTTTATACCCCCGAAAAATGCTCTAAATCTGTTTTTAGGACAAGATCTTTGTCTTTCAACTGGCGCTTACGTAACCTTATTTTGCGTATTAGCACCATGAGGTCATAAAGTACCATGGAAAACTAAGTTAGTTCTTTGTGATGTGGGTATGACTAGCAAACAGACTTAATGTCTTAACCAGTGTTTACAAAACTTTGAGAGTGAAGAAATAGAAAATAAATCATGCTATTTACTGCAGGGCGCTGCTAATTAACATCCCAGCTCACTTCGGGCCAGAGGCAGGGGACACCCTGAATTGGTGGCCAACCAATCGCAGGGCACAAGAAGACAAACAACCATTCACACTCACACTCGTACCTAGAGGCAATTTAGAGCGTCCAATCAGCCTACCATGCATGTCTTTGGAATGTGGGAGAAAAACAGAGTACCCGGAGAAAACCCACGCAGGCCCGCAGAGAACATGCAAACTCCACACAGGTGGACCGACCTGGATTTGAACCCAGGTCCCCCACTGTGAGGCCGACACGCTAACCACTCAACCGCCGGGTCGCTCTATTTTGATCTTGACGGAAAAATATCTTGTTCGAGTGATTAATCAGGCAATGGTCATTTCATGGTAAGAAGTTCAGATGATGTTTTGGATTCTGTGCATTGTTGTGTACCTGCCCCCTGATCATTTGTTTCTCCCCAGGGTCCAAACTGTTGCTCGGACATGTCCGTGTCCTTCCACTATGTGCACGACAGCAACATGTATTTACTGGAGTACTACGCCTATCACCTCCGTGCCTTTGGCTACAAATACCGCTACCAGCCTCCGGCCCCTCTCGGCTACACCTATGAGTCGTTAAGGTCTAAGGATGATGATTCTCCGAAAGAAAAGAGCAATGATTTTTCACAGGAAAAAGAAATTGTAGTTAGTGAAAAGAAATCAGACGCTATTCTACCTACAGCTGCCAAACAAGAGTAAGATGAAAGAAAGGATCGGGGTCTCGGAAAACCCCTCGGCTCATATTTAAATGGCAATAGTTTAATTGTCTTTACCTGCAGACTAATTCAGCTGCCTTCTTTGAAAGCACTGTTTGTATTCATGTCAACTAGCTAGAGGAGTGCCATTGTTAAAATATTTAAGTTAACAAACCAGGTCGGACTTGATTCTCACATTGTTTTTATTGCCGCCCCACGCCTTGAACTAAACACACATCAGTTGTGTAAGCTGCAGGGTCACTGAAATCATTGTTGGCACATTTCATCATTTACCATTCAGTTAGGGATGGGCCTTCAAATATATTTTCTTGAGCAAAGAATCCGGAAAGTTTATGAATGATCGCAGATGACTGAAACTCCCTTAACCGTCAAATGATCTAGCTTGAATAAACAAATTGCAACAGAGAGAGGAAAAAAACAGAAAAACTTTCACATTGAAATGCACAAGCCAGCAGTAAAAAAAAGGAAGATCTGACTGATTCTTGACTGAAAATGAGAGTAGCTTTGTTTTAGTGAGCAGATAATGGAAACTGAGGCCATATACTCAACTTTTGGAAAAGTTAGAATAGACTAGTATATAAAAGCTTGATTTAAAAAAAAAGGTTGTTTTTTTCACAAAAAGAACCCTGTTAAGTGAAATTGACGTGATAGGCTTCATGCTGGCGAGACCACTTCTGAGCGCCCTGATGTCGCAGAATGGGAATGCGGCATGACAACCAGGCGAGACATCTTTGTGTAGTGTTGTTCCAAAACCACGTTCCGTATCAGTCTTTGTAGTACCGAACCAACGCCGTATTTTGATTGGCATGGCTTGGTCAGGCACTGCTTAAAAACTGTTGTAAAACAGGAAATGTAAATTGCCTGCCTAATACGGTTGATATTTATTTAATGCACTCTAAAACCCGAGAGTTAAATGTCTCTCTTGGGCGAAAGAGTGCAACATCCATGTAATTACAAAACCTGTAGATTTTAATCAGAGAGATCATATACATATGAGTTTTTTTTTAATGGTACTTGCTGCAACATCTAACATTTTGCGTTCATTCATGTTTTGTTCTCAATTATCCAGATGTTTGAATCACCAATTTGTTGTTCATATGACATTGATTCTTTGGAGACACAATCGTATCAATTTAATGATTTATACAATAATTATGGTTTGGTTTATAAAGAACATTCAGCACCGTTCAAACAGAGAAATGAAGCCTCCGCCCATTATGTAATAGTCTTTAATTTAATTGCTATTTCAACGTTATTTTTAACCTGTTTGGGAAACTCCCTTTTCTTCTACGGCTCTGATACTACCTCCTAAGGCAGAAAAAAAAGTGCCAGGTTATTTACGCCTTGTGGACACGACAGTTGATATTAAATGTAGATATGACACAAACATTTTTAATAATTAGAAGTCAACAATTGTTGTATTCTAAACACCCTAAAATGCACTATGGTTGAGATGTGTTAAGCTTCTATTGACTACAAAAAGAAGGGACAATAACTGAACAACTGTCGTCTGATCAGAAGGAAAAAAATGAAGTTGTCGCTCGACTGCACACTTAAAGGATTCAGATCCGTCTCTGGAGGTCATGTCGCACGATTGGCTGAAATTTCTTGTGGCAAAGGACTCGTCATAATGCAGTGTGCGTGTCTGCTAGCGCCAGCCGCACACTTGAATTTGCATTAGAACGTCACCCTGATTGTACTAGCCAATGAATTCAAGCCTTCCAATAATGAGCACGGCTTTGCATGCCAATCGATGACTTGTATTTTTAACAGGGGTGTCAAACCGGTCCTCAAAGGGCCGCAGTGGGTGCAGGTTTTCATTCCAACTCAGCAAGGATACCTTTTGCAAGTGTAATTAGTTAATTAGTCAGGTGCTACCTATTTTAGAAGACACCTGATTGGTTAAAATGTCGGCACTGGATCGGTTGGAACAAAGATCAGGACCCACTGCGGTCCTCGGCGGAATCGGTTTGAGACATGTGATTTTAGGATATGTTTTACTGCAATGTTGATTTAGAAAATGTGGTTGACCTGTTTTTCTTTTGTAGCTTTTGCAATTTAAAACTGTCAAACCAGATATGCTTATGCTTGAATACACGAAAGTTTCAGAGGCGGTTTAAAAAAAAGAAGAAAAAAACAGATTAAATATAATTTGTCAGGTATTTTTCCAAAAAGACCCCTCCACCCCCCGAATGTATGTACTTGAGACTATTTTCCTCGCTTGTTGTGTGAGTCCGTTTTCAAATGCCTTTTTGAACTGTACCTGCACAGCCTCAGTCCAAGAACACGCTAGACTTTCCACGTCAGTTTTCTCCGTGTGTTGAGAGCATAACTAGTTTTGTACGTGGCGGGTTTTTGTGACGTCTTCGTTATAGGCAATCGTAGACGTGTTTTGTATTAATCTTGTACGGAGCGATATTTTATAATGATACTTGTTTCGGAAATTAATCATTTGTTAAAGCAAGTTTATGACTTAATTGGAAGGACATTTGAAAAAATTACAGGCAGCCATTAGTAGACGTTAATTTACGCGAACGATTATAAATGTGCAGTTTGTCATCAAGAGTTGATAGTTTTCATGTGTCCATGATTTCTTAATTATCAGCACCTTTCTGAGCCATTTCTATACTGATACAAGTACTCATTTTTTTCTCTACCATCAAAATTTATAGTTTTCTTGACAATCGTCTCCCAATAACAAATGATCTTAAAGGTGTACAGTACTGTATTTATGTTTGTAATGTATTTATGATCATTTTCAATTGAGTATTTTATAAAGCGAGTGTGTGGGCAAGCTGTTTGCGATGACTTCTACCTTAATCCCTAAGAATAAAGAATATTTTATTGTAAATTTAGTTCATGTTTGTTTTTTTATTTGATTTTTTTCAAGGTGTTACCGTGTACAAATAACAAATTGTTTGGAACTGAAATTGAATTATTACATCAGGTTTACCCACATATTCACACTTATAGACTTGAACATATGTGCATGTGATAATTGTTATTAAGGATGTCATGAGGAATAGCAGGCAGTCTGGGATACTCACATAATTAACTAAAATACCGTATTTTCACGACTATAAGGCGCACTGCATTATAAGGCGCACCCTCAATGAATGACATTTGAATTTTTTTTTCCATATATAAAGCACACTGGACTATAAGGCGCCCTGTCTATTTTGGAGAAAATTTAAGACTTAAGTGCGCCTTATAGTCGTGAAAATACGGTAGTAGGAAATAACAGGAAAAATATTTTTTTCAATTCATTAAACAAGTTTTATTCTGCTGGTTTTATCATTCTCTTTAACAAATATCTAATTTTACAGAAACACAACACCAATTTGGTAAACGAAAGAACGGAGACACTTCCAAGGACATTTTGTGAGTATCCATTTTGAGGACTAAGCTCCATATGGCTCACTTGCTTTTCAAAGTACGGAAAATAAATCAGCTAGGCATGAGGGGGAGAGTGCTTTCAAGTATTTGGGTCAAAGACAAAACCCGGTGAGGGGATGAGAGCCGAAACAAAACTGCCCGAGAAACACATGGACTTTTACCACGTGAATCAATATTCCAGACCTCGGCTCCATTGTTTGCGATGGGGCCAAAGGGAAGCGTGAACAGAACAGGCAGAGGAGGGCTTTGGGATGTCTTAAAAAGAAAGGGATTCCCATTGGTGGCTTGGAAAAAGCCTGCTTGGAATTTGAGGCAAACACGTTGGGTAACAAATACAAAAATCCTACAGGCAGCAGTTTTTTTTCATTCTCATTCCAGTCTACCGTGTGGAATCTGCTTATAGCTGAGGTATGTAAACAGTTTTAATGATAACAGAACATGTTCGAAGCTGATATGAATCGTGGAATGCACTGCTTTTCCCCTGTTGCAACTATCTTTGTGCTTTGTGTATTTCGAAGGATGTTGACTATGCTTTTTGTTTCTGTCATCAAATCAGAATGATATCGTCCAAGTTCAAGTGGCTGTTCCTCATTCAGCTCTTACTAAATGAACAGGCTCTGTGCAGTGTGCGACTTTCTTCGTGGTCAGCAGCAAGCGGCATTCTCGCAGATGGGGTGATAGACAGGCAGCATTCTAAAACACAGTTGCAATATAGCCTACCGTCCGATCTCGACTCGAGGTTTTCACCTGCAGAAAATGGCCTCGATTCAGCCAAACTCATCGTATCGCTCCTGAAGTCAGAGCTGCAAGGGAAGATCGCCAATCCTCCCAATGAGAGGAATATAAGTTGCGGGGAGCTGCTCTCGGCCAGTGGTCTGGATGACCCTTTTGCCTCCAGGTTCCCTCAAGAGCTTCTGGGACTGTCTTTGGTCCCAGTGTTGGTGACGCTAGGCTGCCCGCAGGAGGCGCAAACTCTCGTGGTCAAGCTATATGAGCTGTTAGGGGTCGCTGATACTGACGAACTCCTCCTGGAAGTTGCAAACCTGATCCAGAGGAGGACAAATCTGACATCTGAAGCCACGACATCCACTCGGGAGAACGATCAAGCCGGCCTAGACGCGGTCATGTTCAACATTCAGCAGTTAGCCACAGTGGGAAAGGGATTGCGACGAAGTAAGAAGAGGCAACATTGCGATGGTTGGACACGGGTCGATGGAAGCGCACTGATTGGAGTAGTTGTCCAGGACAGCCAGGGTGGGTTGGAGGAGGCCATGGACACTTGCGAAAAGCTGGGGCTCGCTTGTGCCGGTGTCGCCGGCGGTGGTTTCCCTGGACGCTATCAGGCGGTGTTCAAGAAAGGGAGTCGTGTCCTACCCTCGCTAGCGACAGACTGCTGGATCCGTCGGTGTGAGGCAGAGCTCTCAAGAAATAGCGCCTCCTCGCCACGGCTTCGACGCGGCCTACAGAAAAGTTGCATCAACCAAAATGAGGAGCGCGTGTACCGAGTGATGGAGTGGATCCCCGCAGTCAGCACCCTCTATAATCTGGGCACCGCGGTGTATTACGCCTCGGTCAACTGCTCCGAGACGGCAAAAGAACGAGCCGTTCTGACTGCCGTCGACCTGGGCACCGACGCCCTCATGGTCGCCACGGGCGGCGCCGCCGGAATTGCCGGTTACGCTCTCGGGGCCGGTGTCAAGACGGGCGTCAAGGCCGGCGTCAAGTACCTACTCAACTCTATGAAGAATGAAGACGTGTTGGTCAACCAGTCCAGATCGGAGGAAGGTGTCTTCACTGTTCCGTAAACAAAGGCAGCAAGGAACGACCAAACTTCACGCTTTTGTCCGCATTACTACTTTCTATTTTCCTCATAATTTTTTGTGTTCGTTCTCCACTGGCACCAGACTTTACGTAGTGTTTGACCACATCAGAGCGGTTGAGAATATGGAAGAATTAGTTTAAATTATGGTTTTAGCCTTCTGCTCTGCAGCTGTAGTTTTTAAATAAATAGTTCATTTCAGCTAGTAAGTTGTTCAATATATATTTTGGAGTGGAAATTCAGATGGTTCTGTACTGAGTTCATAATTGAGGGACTATTCATTTGCTATATGGCTTATCTTTGAAACCGTTGCATGTGAGTTGGAGGATATCCCAGTGGACTTTGTGCTTGAGGTGGGGAAAACCCGGACCTGGTCGGGAAATAGTAGTGCACCTGCATGCCAGCAGCCGTTTACGTTTATGTTCAAGTGAATGTGTTTTTATGTTTTGTGGATTAGTGATACAGATGTGAGGTGAAATAACCTATCTAATCTACTAGTTATAGCAGCCCGGTGGCTTGAGTGGTTAGTGCGTCGGCCTCACACTTCTGGGTTCAAATCCAGGTCGGTCCACCTGTGTGGAGTTTGCATGTTCTCCCTGGGCCTGCGTGGGTTTTCTCCGGGTATTCCGGTTTCCTCCCACATTCCAAAGACATGCACAGTAGGCTGATTGGACGCTCTAAATTGCCCCTAGGTATGACTGTGAGTGTGAATGGTTGTTTGTCTCCTTGTGCCCTGCGATTGGTTGGCCACCAATTCAGGGTGTCCCCTGCCACTAGCCCGAAGTCAGCTGGGATAGGCTCCAACACCCCTTGTAACCCTACTGAGAATAAAGCGGTTAAGAAAACGAACGAATAAATGAATTTGTTAGACACCAAGGGCCAAAATTTGATATTTGAGAGTCAAAGATCCAATCTGCCATTTTTTAAAAAAATATTATTTAACAGACATTGATGTAGAACAAATGTTTCTTTGCACTAGTTCTTATTAAAAGCCGTCATTTTTGAAAAATATTTGGGTTTATTCATCCAAAATAGGCATGATGTGACTAATGAATTTAATGGTTTTGTTTTACTTTAATCCACTTTAAAAGGTTACTGGTATTAAGGAGGTTGCCCAGATTTTATACTTTTATTTGAAATTGATTTTGGCTACATCCTCTATATTCCTAGCTTTATTATTTGACGGTAAAACAGTTTATGGTGTCACTTAGATGTTAAAATGGCATAAAACACCATCATCTAAAAATCCATTGATGGGATTGGGAGTCATTCTAGAGGAGTGGAATGGAAAATTGAGCAGGAAAAAATAATAATGCCTTATCTTATACTGCATGTGGTGAAGTCAAGAAAAAATATAGCTTGAAATGAAGATGATAGACTGCTGTGAGTAAAGTAATACCATTTCATGAGCTATATATTGACATTCAGGTTGTCAAATGATGGTTTTGCTAGTTCAAAGTGCTCGCCTGTGCCACATACAATATGGCCGGCGCGCTGACGCTTTCTAGCAACCTCCCTGCGTATCGTATGGATGTCTATCGCCCACATTTTGGCGGGTCCATGGCGTCATCGTGACAGAGAACCATCATTTCCTCAGTGGGCGGGGCAAAGGGGGCCGGCCTGGCGAGCTGGCGGGGTTCGGTGTGGCTCAGCGGCAACCCGGCTGAGGAAGCTCTCAGAGGAGTTTGGTCGTCGACACCCACCCGGACCGGAGCCGCGCCATTAGTGGCACTTTTTGCCCGACAAGTAACTGCATATCCGTCGAGATGTCCGACGACGAGCAGGAGCAGACCATTGCCGAAGACCTAGTGGTCACCAAGTATAAGATGGGGGGCGACATAGCCAACCGTGAGTGGCCGCCGTGGGTGCTACTCGTGGGGGCCTGTACAAGTACAGCCATGTGGTTTACACGGGAGGCACGCGTATTCTGACCCAGCTAGCTCCCTAGCATGCTAACTAGCAGCTAGCAGGTGCAAGCAAGGTTCTTCCAAACTCGAACGCTTGTTTGGAGGCAAACTAGCAATGGAGAAAAAGCGGTTTTATGTTAAACCCAAATGTACTAGAACATGATTTATTTATTTTTTATTCACCAACAATGTATTAATAACTTTTAGTTATTTATATGTTTATATTTTTAGATGCATGATAAAAGTTGTTCAAAATTACAATCAAGTTATGAATGCACCATTATACGCACGTTTTATAAACTCAGTTCAGGTGCTCAGTTAAGGTAGTATTGATTTGATACAGAATTTTAAAGAAAATCCACTTAAACTAAATCAGAAGTGGTTGTCATCATGTTTAAAGTGACTTTATATTATCAGATTGCAGAGGTGCAGATCTTTTTTTTTAACATTTGTATTCTTTCTTTATTTTCATGGTCTTCTTCTTCACTTGTTCTTCCCCCTCAGAGGCTTTGCGTCTGGTTCTGGAAACAGCCAAGCCTGGGGTGTCTGTCCTCAGCCTGTGTGAGAAAGGTGACACCTACATTATGGCTGAAACTGGGAAGGTCTTCAAGAAAGAGAAGGACATGAAGAAAGGTAAGGTTTATATACTATGTATACTGCAGTGTTTGATCCCGGATCCATTTTCGTGAGCAACGACTGTTTCGCTGTTTACAAGGCCATTGCAACTTCCATCTTAAAACAGAGTGAGCTGCGTTCGGCACACCTAATCTAGTGGTCAATAGCTATAAATGAATTTACTCAGCGCCACCCAGTTTCTCTGAAGGGCTCCATTTAGGGCTCAAAAAATGAGTTTCGCCAAGAGCCGGGATTTTACACTTCCTTGCTGTGAGCTGAGCCCAAAATAAGGGGACTTGAGATGAGGATAAACGTCACCGAAAATGAATTTAATCAAAGCTTGTTACAATGTGTCATTCTTAGTAGCTGCTAATACATTTTGTTGTTAGAAAAGTCTAGATAGGCTATACACAGTTTTCTTTTTTCTTTTTCCTTTTTAGGTATTGCCTTTCCGACCAGCGTCTCCGTCAATAACTGTGTTTGTCACTTCTCCCCCCTGAAGAGTGATCCTGACTACGATCTGAGAGATGGAGATTTGGTCAAAATGTAGGCTCCTTGGACGTTCTTCCTTCTTTGAATATGCTAATTCATTTGAATTCTGCTCATGCCTTCTGATGCACTCTTGGCTGAATCCAGTCGTGCTTTACATGTCAGTAAAATGTATTTTCTGTCTTTCCAGTGACCTCGGCGTTCATGTAGACGGCTTCATTGCCAATGTTGCTCACAGCTTTGTAGTGGGAGCGTCGAAGGTGAAGACCGTAAACTGCCGAAGCACAGTACAGTTGTATTATTTGGCCTCATCTTTGGGGAACATGACTTAAATTTACTGACTTTGCTGCAGGAGAAACCCATCACAGGCCGCAAAGCTGACGTCATCAAAGCGGCCCATCTGTGCACCGAAGCCGCTCTTCGCCTTGTCAAACCTGGCAACCAGGTATACTTGATGCAGAGTAATGTGGAATCAATGAAATTGAGAAGTGGACATAATCAGATAATAAATGCTTTAATTTGTACGAATTACAGAATACTCAAGTGACCGAGGCCTGGGGCAAAATCTCTCAGTCATTCAAATGCTCACCCATTGAGGGTAAGTACTTTTTTTTTGGAAGAATGATAAATCCCTGTTATACTGTATCTGTATTTTCTAATAATATTTTTGCAGCAAGTTGTGTTCCAAGCAATTTCAGTAATCTATCACCAAAATCGATGACAGCCACTTTAATCATTTACCAGGTCAAGCAGATTTAGCAATCCCAATTCACTATCAATTTCCAAGATGTGTCTCAAATCATACTCTTGAAAACACATTTATCTGTTCGTGGATGTTTTCGGTTATGTGTGCAGGCTACTTCAATGACAATAATGAGGCACATATCTTATTTTTCCATATTAATCCCAATATAAATGTTTTTGTTCATTTAATGGTGTTAAATTGTCAATTTTCCATTAAAATCATCTTATTAAAAGTAAGTAGAGGTGTACATTATATGTAAATTCTCTCCTTTGTTTTAAAGGTATGCTGTCTCATCAGTTAAAACAGCATGTTATTGATGGAGAGAAGACCATCATTCAGAACCCATCAGACCAACAAAGGTTTTTTTTTCTATTGAATCCAATTGCATTTTTAATGAGATTCATTTTTTTTGGTCTGGGAAGTAACAGTGTGCTACACATAAAAAAACACAAAAGGCCATTTCAACATTTTAGGAAAAAGCAAAGTGTTTGAATGCCGTTGCTCACTTTTGACTATTTTGCTAATGCCAGAAAGGATCACGAGAAGGCAGACTTTGAGGTCCATGAAGTATACGCTGTGGATGTCTTAATCAGCACTGGAGAAGGAAAGGTCAGTGACTTAATACTAACAACAATAACAATCATCCACCATATTATACTTTAGCGGTAACATAAAATTATTATGTTAATGATCATACAAATGTCCACCAAATCTACTGCCAGGCCCGAGATGGAGGGTTGAGGACCACCATTTATAAGCGGGATGCCAGTAAGCAGTATGGCCTGAAGATGAAGACTTCACGTACATTCTTCAGTGAGGTGGAACGGCGTTTTGATGCTATGCCCTTCACTCTCAGGTAAACAAAAATATATATTGTTTTAAATAGCTACTAACAACTGCTATAACTCCAAGATAGAATTCAGTACTAGATGTCCTTGTCCTGTATTGCCCCATTTAGAGCCTTTGAAGATGAAGCCAAAGCCCGGCTGGGAGTTGTTGAATGTGCCAAGCATGAGTTGCTGCAGCCCTTTAGCGTCCTACATGAGAAAGAGGGTAATTATTTCCCCCACTTAAACGTTTTAACTCTTCAGTATTTGATTGATTTTTTTTTCTTTCTTTTTACTGAACTCTTACTTTCAGGAGAGTTTGTAGCCCAATTTAAGTTCACAGTGCTGCTGATGGCCAACGGCCCTCACAGGATCACCGGCGGACCCTTTGAACCGGAGCTTTACAAGTCAGAGCATGAAATCCAGGACGAAGAGCTAAGGGTATGTGTGAGCTGGTTGGGTCTTGTTAAGTGGGCTACACACACTGCGTAACGATTTTAAAACTCTTGACCCGGCGCCTGATTTAACAAATAGAAGATCTCCTTGACTTTGGAAAAATACTCTAATTGACATTATGCATGTAGCCTGCTTTAGACGATACACTGTAATGTTTGATCCTAACACTCGTCTCTCTTTTTTTTCTTTTTAGACTTTACTACAGAGCTCTGCAAGTAGGAAAACACAAAAGAAAAAGAAAAAGAAGGTACTTTTTGAACAGAAATCGTGGCAGCAGACCCATTTTGTCTCTCAGACATGTTTTTTTTCAAGCACTGTCATATTTTTTTTTCATCCACTTCTTTGCCGTCACTTTCCTCAGGCTTCAAAGACAGCAGAAAACGCAGCAGTTCAGCCGAGTGAGGAAACAGAGGCATCACAATAAATGACTGCCTTCATACTAACGCAAAAGGAGAGCCCAAAGAGAGCAAGAAGACGACCACGCTGTCCTCCAGTCATTCTGAAGAACTGATTTCACCTTTCGTCCAATTTATAACAACAAGATCGTGTACTGGAAGGGAATATTTCATAAGTGACATTTTGTTTCTTGAACACATGGATGCCTAACCCTTTACTGCATCACAGACAGGATTTAAAAGAACTAACTATAAGTGAGTGCATTTTTTTCCCTAAAATTTAATCCCCACTCACCGTCCTTGTTACGGTACATCCAACCTTTAAAACATTTTAAGATGACGTTGGGCATTAATGGGACTAACAAAGTGTTTTTGATCTTCAAATACGATTAAATAATTATGGGAGCTGTTGCTTTCAGCTCACATGCAATTGGAATGAATACACTGACTGTCGGAGATCTTGTTTCTCTGGATGAACCAAATTCACAAGTCTGTCGCTGTACGTCTTCTATTTATTTCAAGGGAAGTGCGGTAAAGGGTTATATTTGGTGCTTGTCACTCATGAAAACTGTCCATGTGGGGCTAGTAGTTCTACAAATGTACAATGCAAATATAATAGTATTTACAAAGGTTTGTAGTATCGTCAACATGTGCATCAATCTGTTGGGATAGTATTTTAAGGGTAGTCCCACTTAAACAAAAACAAACAAAAAAACGGTGTTTGGGAACAAATGCTGAATTTACTGCCAGTTTATCCATTCGGGAGTAGTTATGCAGGTTTTAAGCTTCTGAGGGGAAAAGGCACCCCATGTTTGAGGAGTGGAGATGTTCTGGGTTCTTGTTGGTCCAAATGTGCACTCGTGCATTGTAGCTCAGTCAGTGGGCAAGAACTTTTCAAATAATGACAAACTTTTTCATATTTCTTTGTTTTCAATAAAGGCACGTTTATGCCTATCCTTTGTCATTCTCGTCTCTTTCTAATATCTTTAACACGTGTCATAAATAGTTGTATGACATAGTTTAGTCTAGCAGGTAATAACATACTAACATGAATAATTCTCCAACGAGCCTTTTCGAATTTAAGTAAAATAAATATGTAAATGTATCCTTCGTGGTCATAAAGTAGTTGACATCAATAAGATTCACAGAATTATACCTTCGCATATCCGTATAAGTTTTTTGATGAAAAACTACAATTTCCATCATGCTTAAGTAGCCAAAAGATGGCGCCTGAGAAAGACGTCACGTTTCTTATAAATACCGCCCTATTCTGTCGTCACATCCTCTTTCCACTGCTCTTCTCGCTACGAGGTATTGAAATGTCTTTCTTCTCATCGCAATCCACGAAAATCCATCAAATTTAATCGACATCCATAAACAATAACAACGTTTTTGCTTCTTTTGAACAGATCCTTCTCCACACGATGAGAGCAAAGGTAAGTTCGCCTCGCTGTTTCGTTTTGAAACACGATAGAAACGATAGGCGATACACCTTACATATTTCTTAAATGGACAAAGGAATCGACTAAAAGTGTCATGTCGTTGTTGTTATTGTCTTAGACTTGTTGTGGCGTGTAAACAAACTAAACTCTTATTTTTCCTTTTGCGCCACAACCTGCACGCTAATGATGCCTGTAGGGCCCACTGCGTCTCACGCTCGTTATAAAGAACAAATGAAGGTTTTACTTTTGTATTTTAGGCTTCTTCGTGTGATCATGAAAACGACTGTATTTTGATATCAAACTATGTTGCCAATACCACTTGAAATGTTTGCTAACTGGCATGTAGCACATGTAATGCACGTGTTGGTTTACAATAACGATTTTTTCTCTTGCAGTGGAGGAAGAAGCGCATGCGCAGGTAAGCAAAAATGATTTGTATTATAACAGGGACGGGGCTTTTGGGTTAGATACTAAATTGTTGAGTATTGTTCATGGATTGGATATGATGTGAACGTGAGACCAATTTTTTAAACATCCAATAGGAGACCCTAATTGCATTTTTCCTTGTTTTATCTTAAACTTTTGGAAACGTTTACCTTCAACATTTGGTCACTGGATAGACTGAAATTAAATTGTAGTAGTTAATAAAGAGCTTTTGTCGTGGGCAAATATCAGCCTTTTCTTTTAACTATTTTTGTGGACTATGATTTTGAAAACACTTGTCTTAAAATAGTGCTTTCCCCTCACTTGCTAGGCTGAAGCGTAAAAGGCGAAAGATGAGGCAGAGGTCAAAGTAAGCCCTCATCTTGCCAGCTGCAGCCCGTCGGACCTGCTTGTGTGATTGAATTGGATGTACGCCTCCAACTTGGTTCCTCGCCACCACGCGCCTCCTCCATCCACCTGCCCTGGCGATAGACATCAGCGCTGCAGCGGTTTTCGTTCATGGACCATAAAACATCTCGTTTGTCCTGATATGTCATTTGGTGTATTGAACAATAAACACTGTTCCAAACTTTGCTACAAGTCAGCGTTTTCATTGGTGAACTTGTGATGACTAAGAATCCAGTTCAAATATGTGATCATGGAATAGCTCAATTTATGATGCCCTTATAAATGGTCCAGGAAAAAAAAGAACTGAAGGAGCTGGTGTCCATTCTGCTGCAGGTTCAATACATATAATTTGCATTTCATCATGCTTTAACTGAAAATGGAGATCTTGTGGAGTGTGAATACGAGTGCAGTAATATCTAGTATAACCCTGCTGAATATAAGCTAGTTGGCAGGAAAAAAATATATATACATATAAAGATTTGAACAATGTAATGATGTGTCAAGATGAACATTTCTCATTTTACAGTCAACCGTTTGGAAAAAAAATTCTGCTTTCAAACTTTTTGGGGCTTTTGTATATCTGCACTTGAAAATCAACATAGTTGTATATCATTTTGATTTGACTAAAGACATACATTTGGGCACTGAAGGGTACAGAGAGAAATGGCCCAGTGTTGACGATATATAAAGTTACTCAGCAGGAGAATAGAGTATTTGATACAACATTATTAGAGATTGTACGATTTTTCAAGTCTAAACAGTTGCCATGAGTTTATATATAACAGTTGGGGGTAAAAAATGACAAGATGGGTTTTGTTCCAAGGATTTTGCTTGGAAAAAAATCACTTAAAGACCAGCATGATTACATATGTAATTTTCATTTTAAAAAAAATACAATCAGGCACCGATGTTTTTTATTACGAGCCGAGAGTGGCGCACGTGAGCCATTGTGCTCCTGCAAAGCTAAACATACCGTAGAAGAAGAGTAGGAACTGTAATGTAAACACAAGGATATGGCCGACGATAGGGCTGCAGGCCAAGACAACAACGACAACATGGGCAACCAACTACTGCTTTTTCCAGGTATGTGTATAGTCAATTCGGCTGCTCCACACATTCCCTGTTCGTTTAAATCAGAACCGCACGCTCTTCAACTGCTTTCATCTCTCCCCTCGCTACAATTTCACTCTTGAGCGACTCGTGTTCCTTCGTGCGCCATGAAAACAGGCAACGGCGAGGAGGAGGAGGAAGAAGAAGAAGATGACATGGTGACTGAAGAACGTGACAATGAGGAAGCAACGAAGCCCAGCTTGATCACTTTCGATCCCAGTCTCCCCACTTCTCACGCTGTGAGTGACGAATCAGATTTTCGCCTCCCTTCCCTTGATGGTTCACCACCACCTTTTAAATGAGTACCGCATCTGTTCAATGTCCACACTCTCAGTACCTGGGCTCAGACATGGAGGAGTTTCACGGTCGAACCGTCCACGACGACGATAGCTGTCAAACCATCCCTGTGCTGCCACACACAGCCGTGATGCTCGTGCCCGGTCAGACCCTTCCCCTGCAGCTCTTTAGACCGCAGGAGGTCAGCATGATGAGGAGTGTCATTCAGAGGGATCGAACCTTCGCCGTGCTCGCCCACAGGTGCCTGGAAAATCTAGTACTCGTACACAGGTCCATGAAAATATTTTTAGAGGGGCAGCTGCTTGAGGTTAAAAGGTGGCACATAAAGAGGGAGTTTAAAACACTACAGACCATTCATTCATTTTCTCAATTGTTTATCCTCACAAGGGTCATGGGGGTGCTAGAGCCCATCCCATACATGTCAACCTCAGCCAATGCTCCCCTTATTTATGATTGCAATTCCCCTTCTTGAGTAATAATAAACCATACAAAACCAACACGGCACATATTTACTCACATAGGGCGCACTAATTCTAAAAATTTCCCCAAAGCGGACGGGGTGCCCAATCAGTCGGTGCATCTTTTGTATGCACTAAATTCAAGATTCTGTAGATATCAGTGTATTGCTTGCTGACCTGCACAGTGACCGAGACTTCCAGTTCACATACCATATAAATAAGTGATATAATTGGATTGGATAACTTTATTCATTCCGTATTTGGGAAATTTCATTGTGACAGTAGCAAGAGGGTGAGAATGCAGATACAAGAGAAGGCATAGTTATAAGTTAGACAGTACAGTCGCAAAGGCCGCAGAACAACAAAGCAAAAGCACAAAGTACAAAGCAAATCAAAATGGCAGTGGCTCCTTAGCCGGTAACCGGTCAAATAGTCCCAGGGGCTATTTAGCCGGTAACCTATTATTTAACATTGAGTGAATAGCAGATTTTCTAAACCATTCAACCTATCTTATTGAAATTTGATGCCCCTGGGACTATTTGACCGGTTACCGGCTAAGGACCCACTGCCAATCAAAATAAATGGGATCATTAAGATAATTAATAAATGCCTTTTATTGTCCTTATTTTACTAACCCCCACTCATCGATATCTCCTAATATTATGCCAAAAGCCATTTTGTGTTCATACAGACCTTACGTCGACAAAAGTGGAAGCCTGTGAAAATAAACAAATTCTTGCAATATTTTGACTTTAATTTCAGAATATTACAATGTCTGACTTTGGCAGATCATTTTCCACAGCAAAGTAGTTGGGAAACACTGACATAGCCACTCTTACACACTCATATTTATGCCTAGAAACAGCATTTACTTGACATCATGCATCTGCATTGAGTTAACATCAGTAAGTACTGTCAATTCATTCTCAATTCTCGCAGTGATGCAGGCGAGCCAGAGGCAGAGTTCGGAACCACGGCAGAAATCTACGCATACCGGGAGGAGCAGGAATATGGCATCGAGACGGTCAAAGTGAAAGCTGTGGGCAGACAGAGGTTCAAAGTTCACGAGATAAGAACTCAAGCAGATGGGTAAGATTAAAATGTCTCCTAAATCATTAGCAAAGAATTGGATCTGTTAAGTTTTCACTTTCATTGCCATAAAAGTGAAATTTTTGAAGAATCTTAAAACGTGCCAAGTGTATTTTTACTCTGCTTAAAAACATTAACACTTTCTATGCGCCAACCAAGAATGTTGAGCAGTTTATTTTAGCTTTAGTCTGTAGTGTTTAATTCTTTATACTTGAATTATAGTTACCAATTTTGAAGTATACTTAAAAAACATTATAGGACCTAATAGCGTGGACCATATATTTTTTTGTATGAAAATGTTAGGAACACAAACAGTTGAAAATAAATGATCTCTTTTTTTCATAAATTATTATGATTAAGATTTAATAATTGATTGCAGGAATCATCCACACACTTTGTAATTTGCACTGAAAGCCCACATGGGTGGTGTAAATGGATTGTTAAATTCTGATTTAAGCACGCGATAATGATCACTGGAAAGGACTCAAAATCTCAAATGTGAATTTTGAATTAAAATTGACCGCCAGAGGGCAGACACACTCCAATACAGAAATTTTCTAGAGCCAATCTGAAGGCATATTTTACCCTGAGTTACTTCTGTGAACATGCTCCCTCCATATGTCATGTATTATAAAACAACAGGTCAATAGTAGGTCAATAATACTTCATGTCACTTGAACTTCTGCCATGAGATTCTATTAATTATCCTCCTTCCTTCCTTATGTGACATCTATGATGAAAAATAACCAATTCTACATGTTGTAGTCATGATGTCTGTCCAGAAGACACAGTTTGATGAAGTCAGTGAAGCTCTCGGGTCATTTCCGCAATTTGTTGCTGGTGCTAAATGGCCCTTGACCAAAATATTCTCTTGACTGTTTGTTGCCTATTGTGAGAATAACATCAGAGCAGTCAAGCCAGTACAAATTTAAAATTTCCGTGAATACAATCAGCTTTTTTTGTTTTTGTTTTGAAGGATTCGACAGGCCAAAGTGCAGATCCTTCCCGAAAGAGTCCTCCCCGATCCTTTATCTGGTGTTCAGCTGACACCCTTCTCAAGGCTTGTGGTGCACCCTTCCACCAAACCCCCAACTCAGAGCTGTAAGCAGGCTGAATGCCGCTGGACTAACTACAAACAGGTGACATTGATGTGTGCTATGCTATCATTTGACAGTGCGGATGTCTCCAAAAGAACTCCAATGAGACCTCTAAAGTCGGACGCCTCAAAAACTGAGATTCAGAGTGACCAGTATTATATATTGATCTGGAGAAAGTCTGTTGAGTCTTGAAAAACGGGGTCGTGTTATAATCAGGATCGTCTTATATTCGGGCCAATACGGTAGTTGGTCCTAAGCTGTAGTTACTTATTTTTTCCCCAGATAGGGTTTTATTTAGTTTTGCCTTGCCATTTGGGGGTGTTAGATAAAGGGATAGATTTTTTTGTTATATCTAATATATTTATTTACATTTAAAATTATTGTTGTTATTATGGTTACTATTTACCATTTTAATGTCAACTGTTTTGATGATTTAAGGCTATTGGATTGGATAACTTTATTCATCCCGTATTTGGGAAATTTCATTGTGACAGTAGCAGAGGGTGATTAGACAGAACAACAAAGCAAAAACACAAAGTACAAAGCAAATCAAAGTAAATGGGATCATTAAGAATCACCAAATCAAATCATTAAGACAGAAAAGCAGCAAAAACACAAAACGAGCAGGAGTGGACGGAGCTACCGCCGCCGGCTGCCACTTGAACGGCGCCATCTTGGTTGCGGTAGCTAAAACGGATACAGACTCAAAAAGACGTTGTAAAGTTGGACAAAAACTGGAACCACACACAGGAATAGACATAAACTTCACTCCTTAAACATTTTGTATCTGTGACATTAATCCTAAGAATAAAAAAAGGCATTTAACTGGCAATAGAAGTGAGATGTAGTCAAGAAAAAAATAATTTCATCATTTTGTGTGGCAAAGTGGAAAACTGTTTTGTTGTCAGACAAATCACGATTTGAAGTTCTTAATGGGAAACTGGGACGTTTTGACATCTGGATTGCCTTCCAGTAGTGGAAATAGCCTTGTCCCAATTGATTTTCAATTCGTTGACACCATGGAATTTAAAAGCAACACCATTTTTTCCCTTTAAAATGATAGATTTTCTCTGTTTCCACTTTTGACTTGTCCTTTATGTCAGAGCCCTATGATCGATGATGCATTCTCTCTTATCTCTGCTATTTTGACCTTCATGTCTGTCTGCTGCTTTATCTCAGAGGAAATTCCACTGTGCCAGTCTAACGCGATGGCCACCATGGGTATACGCCCTCTACGACTCTGTAAGAGGCTAATGATAATTTGTCTAGCCAAGATCGTCCGTCTAAGTGCGAATGTAAACGCCGCTGTTTCCTCGCTCTCCGCAGGAGTCGCTCATAAACCGAGTGAAGAAGCAACTCCACGAGTGGGATGAGAATTTGAAGGACGACACTCTCCCTACGAATGCCATAGGTCCGTTACAATTCTGCGGATTGCACAACCATAACAGATATGTACACACACGCACGCAATCTGTCTCTCTGTTTGTGTTCTCTGCACTGTGTTCTCCTTCCGTCCTCCTTCTGGTCACTGTCAGACTTCTCCTACCGAGTGGCGGCTTGTCTTCCCATAGACGACTCGCTCAGGCTCCAGTTGCTGAAAATTGGCAGCGCAATTCAGAGGCTTCGCTGTGAGATCGACATTATGGATCGGGTAAAACAAAAACAAAAAACAATCACCACCACAACCTCACCGATTAGTGATTACGTCGTGTGTCAAACTCAGTTTGGTTCACGGGCAACATTCGTGCAAACTAGATCGGTACACGGTCGATTGGTCGCCGGTCTTTTGGTCGCTCGGAAGGTTATTGATAATTACCATTTAAATCGTTGCTCAAATTCCCTAAATACAAACTGCGAATTACTATTTAGTCATACTTAATGCCCTAGTAATTATTAGGCTAAAGAAAAGCTCAAAATTTCCCGGACTTTTATTGTTTTTGGTTGGAGAACTTGTTAAGACCCTGACTGACGTAGCTTCTTAAAGGGACAACGCATGTACATACAAACTCTTATACACTCACACGTCGGCTCAGTGAAACTGCTCATGGCCATTGTTGGCTTTTATTGATGCGTAGACCTGTTTTTTTTATCTTGTTTTGTCGCTGGTCTTTTGGTCGCCGGTCTTTTGGTCGCCGGTCTTTTGGTCGACCGTTGTCGCGGTCGGGGCGACCAAAAGACCGGCGACCAAAAGATGGCGACCAAAAGACCGGCGACCAATCGACCGCACACGACTAGATCCCATCAGTTTATTTTGGGCCAGAAAAGTTAACTTACTGGACGCAGCTGACCACGTTTAGAAGTCTAATCCATTTTGACTGGCACAATTCAAGAGGAAAAACACTGCTGGCAATGTTTTTATTTGACTCAATTATATTTAACCGAATATCTAACACTTCTGGTAACAATAAAATAAAGAAGCATTGGGCAAAAATATCGCATTTTTTTGCAGAGACGCCCTCCAGCGAAGCAGATGTTCAGATACGTCAATTTCACACTTGATGGGTGACAAACAATTCAGAGACCCAACTTTTTTAATCAAGTAATTTAAAAAAAACATTTTCATATTATACCCCCTTTATAGTTTAGAAAGTTTACTATTAAAGGATTGATATTTCCCCTATATAGCAACAAACAATTAATGTAGTTGCTGCAACTGTAACTTAATATATAATCAATATCCTGAAATACAAATGGATAACTGAGTACTTAGAATTTTTGTATTCTAACAGCATGCATTTATAATGAAAGGACGTCTACTTAAGATGCTGTTTATTTGTAACTTTCTACATCATATTTTAACCACGTTTATTAATTAATTTTTATATCCAAGCAATATTTGCGCCACATGGAGGTTTTTATGCTTACCACTTTTTTCCCTAATTTCATATCAAGTAGGGAATTTTGAATGTTGCATGTTGATATGCCTGAATTTGCACTTAGAGGCTAAAATGCGGCTGTAAAGGAAATGAATAATAAATCATTTAAAAAGAAAATTTGTAATAAACCTGAATATAAAATACAATGGAAAAATACATAGACCTTCTTGGAAACATTACAAATCATAAAGTGTGAAATTTGGCCACTGCATTCATTTTGCACTTGCGATTTTTATTTTTTGGAAGCCCGTGATCTCAATGCTCATCATTATTGAAGATTTTAGACAAAAAAGCGTGGCTGTTTTAGGCTGTTTTAGGCTGTCGATTTCCGCAGCTTTCCTTACCGTGTAATTGAATGAAATATGTAGCCCTAAAGGGAACATATTATACTTACTTTCGCCTTTACTCTGGCTCTTCTTGGACTCAGAGGTGTGCACATAGGTACACGGTCGATTGGTCGCCGGTCTTTTGGTCGCCCGGAAGCTTATTGATAAATACCATTTAAATTGTTGCTCAAATTCCCTAAATACAAACTGCGAATTATTATTTAGTCATACTTAATGCCCTATTAATTATTAGGCTAAAGAAAAGCTCCAAATTTCCCAGACTTTTATTGTTTTTTGTTGGAGAAATTGTTAAGACCCTGACTGACGTAGCTTCTTAAAGGGACAACGCATGTACATACAAACTCTTATACACTCACACGTCGGCTCAGTGAAACTGCTCATGGCCATTGTTGGCTTTTATTGATGCGTAGACCGTGTTGTTTTACCTTGTTTTGTCGCCGGTCTTTTGGTCGTCGGTCTTTTGGTCGCCGGTCTTTTGGTCGCCCGTTGTCGCGGTCGGGGCGGCCAAAAGACCGGCGAACAAAAGACGGCGACCAAAAGACCGGCGACCAATCGAACCGCACACGGTGCACATATGCTATAAGTAAGGCTGGGGAGAAAAAAAACTCTTATCCGTATCTTGAACTCAATCTTTTTTCAGGTGTTATTTCATGTCATATGCAAGGTAGCATTCATTCACCATCCGTAACACGCATCCTCGCTTTTTATTATTATTATTATTTTTTTGAAATGTTTGTTTTCTCTCTCTTCAGTGCACTTCGCTGTGCTGTAAACAGTGCCAACACTTGGAAATCACCACTAAGAAAGAGATTTTCAGGTAAGGCAATAAGTGCTTTGCAGGATATCTCAGTTATGTTTTACAGCCGAACATAACATTTATTTGATCCCGTTTTACAGGATGTTACTCATCACCTGAAGTCATAAGTTGTGCTAATAGTACCACGGAAGCTGACTTCCCAGTGGGAGCCATTTTTATTCATTCATTATATCAAAAGTAGCAGTTAAAGGGGAGTTTTTACTTGGAAATCTGTTAGCCAGATTTGAAAGCAACCTCACTTCTAAAGCTTTCTCACACATCGACATTCACACTTGAGTTGGCAGCATTTGTAATCACACCTTACCAAAGGCATTTATTTATATTTAGGGAAGTGAGATTAAAATAAATCAAAACTCTAATTGGGTGACATCTCTTTGGCCTTACCTTTTGTGTCCGATTGGTTAGTTTTCCTAAAAAATATTATAAACGATGCAGGTCATTACAAATCTTTTTTCTAATGTGCTACTACTTTTTTTTTTTATTCACACCTTTTAAAAAGAATTTGGAAAATTATTCAGCCAGAGTGTTAAATGTTTTCTTTGTGTTTGGCTTGTCTGCCTTGGCCACAAAAAAAACTAAGCTGGTGAATGTACATAATAATTTTAAACAAACATAATGGTAGTTTGGAAGTTGTGCTTTTGCCGTTAAATGTGGGAATTGTGGACTTTTCTGGACTTAAACATGGAATATAATCAGATCAATGCCGTGGGGGAACTGTAGAATTGGAATAAATAATCTGGTTTGTATAAGGATAAATGTTATTTTAACGTTAATGTTATCAGATGAACATTAAGTATTGGGCTGCGGTGTTTTACCATTGAATAGAGCAGCAAAAAAATATATACAATCAATGTTTTAAAAAAATGACATGTAGGGTTGCAAAGGCTAAATTATTTTCCACATTAGGACATTCTCACTTTCCATAATTAGTCATTTCCATTAGCTCTTCATTTCTTATTTTTGGGCAATTTTAGGTGATCTGACCTAATGGCTGTAATCAGCCAAATTGTAATAATCAAATGTGATTAGTTGGCTAGGTAGCAGAAGTTAGATCACAATGCAGCTCAGCCTTATGTAACATCGACGTGACACTTAATTTGTGTCGCGCTCTTGAAACTGTCCAGACGCGCACTGGATGGAGCCTTAATGGCTGAACGCCATGCACTTGTTGTATCCATTCAGAATAATTGCTTTCAATGACCGGAGATGTGTTTGACGAATGTTTTTCATTAAGTTTTGACATTTAAAAATCACGTCAGATCTTGAGAAAAGCTTGTTTCATCACGGGTCACATTGGTTGCACTCGAGGGAGCTGATGATAATGGTGGAATTAAATAAATGCATAGGTCCAAGTGTATAAAATGGGTTTCAAACCTAGGTTTTAATGTTGGTTTTTCATTTCACTTTTAAAATGGAAAACTACTTTTGTCTCGTGTAGACAAGAACAGAATAAATACACTTTTTTTTAACTGTACAGCCGTCTTCTTAGTAGATGGATGGATACCAACAAGTGCTACATTCAATGTCAACGGGGTATAAAAACACAAACGGCATTTAGACAAATGTTTGCCTCGACTCGACTCGAGGTTGGGAATGGTCATTACATTTTGTAGTCAATGATACGACCAAGCTTCCCATTTTTTTTAATGATCCTCATTTCTTTTTGTGCAATGCATTTCTAGAGTGACATTCTGTCCATTGCTTGCCAAAAGTCAAGCCATGTGTTTTGTTTAGAGATTAATTGTGTGCTGGCAGTTTCACATCAAATTTGACCTGTGTTTTAAAACTCCCTTTTGCATTTAATTATTTTTATTTTAAGGAGTGTACCCCAAAGTTAGCTCCTATAGGCTCTACTAGATCCACGACAAACAGTATTAAAGATGGAAGTATATTTAAACATCATCCATTCATGATAAATAAAATAGTAATGTTGACAAAACAGACTTTAGTTATCTGACATTTGCATTGACCTATTGAGTTAAAAATGTATTTGCGTCTTTCCATAACCCCTTCTTTGCCTCTCTCCCCCTCCAGCATGTCCCTGTACGGCCCCATGGCTGCATATGTCAATCCACACGGCTACGTCCACGAGACTCTGACAGTCTACAAGGCAAAAAACCTCTACGTGGTCGGCAGGCCATCCACGCTCCATAGCTGGTTTCCAGGGTAACTCGCTCAGTCTAGCTCCCGCTCCCCGCTGTGTCAAATTACTAATACTACCACAACTTGCGTATGACTCAGAAGTGTCGATAAACTATTATTGGCTGAAGCTACAGGGTATACGTATGCAGTATAAAGGTATTTTCAGGTCACACAAATAGTTATTTTTCTATACATGTGCACAAAAACATCAACTCGACACCACGTCAAAACATGTTCATTCGCAAATGAGATAGAAGAAAGAAAGCCATTTCTTACGCTGTCTTTCATTAAATTGTCAGCTGTGCACATCAAAGCACTTTACCCGACAAAAAGCCTTACATTGAATTGAATTGAATGCTTTTATTGTCATTATACAAGTATAATGCCATTTAAAGCTTCACCACAAAGTGCACAAATAACAACAAACAAACAAATAATCCATTAATACAAAGAATAACCAATAAATAAATATTCACAACATAAATTGGGAAGTGCACACATAACAACAAACAAAACTATCAATAAATAAGTAGTCAACATAAATAAGTAGTATACTAGTAATTCATTCATTTTCTAAATGTGGGTGCTGGAGCCTATCCCAGCTGATTTGGGGCCAGCGGCGGGGAACACTGTATGGGTGGCCAGCCAATCGCAGGGCACCTACAGACGGACCACCATTCGCAGTCTAACCCATACCAAGGGGAACTTTAGAGTGTCCAATCAGCCTACCATGCATGTTTTTGGAAATTGGGAGGAAACCGGAGTACCCGGAGAAAACCCACGCAGACCCGAGGAGAACATGCAAACTCCACACAGGTGGACCGACCTGGATTTGAACCCAGGACCCCAGAGCTGTGAGGCTGACGTGCTAAACCACTCAAGCCACTGGACCGCCTAAGTTGTAGTCAACATGAATACATAAACCAATCAGTAAATATATCAAACGACTGCAATTATGAACGCTAAGTTAGCAATTGAAACTCCGTCACATCCACTGTTGGAGCGTCCAATGAAATCGAAGCTCTTTAAGACACACCTCCTCTGCTCAGGTACGCTTGGACAATCGCCGAATGTCGAGGCTGCAGCTCCCACATGGGTTGGAAATTCACAGCGACCAAGAAAGACTTGTTTCCGCCTCATTTCTGGGGTCTGACGCGCTCGGCCATGCTCCCCCGCATCCCCGATAGCGAGGGCGACGACGGCTCTCGTCTCTTCTGCCTGTGATTTCTGACTTTCGTTCCCCCGTGGTGTACAAATTCTCGTCGGCTGGTGTGGCCTTCAAGTCATCGCCTCATCACGCGCTGTCACCCTTGGCAGTAAACCCATCATTTTAGCAGAAAGCCCATCTGACCATTATGTGGCAATTAAGCAGCGAATGCAAGTGGGAAGATGACGGGTTGTTCTTTGAGCTTCTTTGCATGTCAATGTACTCGTGGAGGAGACAAAAGAGAGTCGCTTTCATTTGTGGTCGTCTGAGCGTGTGCGGCTGGCCAGCTGTTTCTAGGCTCACGGGGTTCTGCTTCGACACCCCCGGCCCCCACGCCTCTTGTCCTCCACCTGGCAGAGGGTTTTGGAGCTTGCTTCACTCATTAGAGTCTGTCGTATTGTTTAAACAGTCTGTCGGAATGCCCCGTTGACCGAGCGATTCGTGCTTTACGAAGCCCTTTATTGACTTTATGAATATTTTCAAAGCTCAGAAGTAAAGCAGTTGTATTTTTGTAAGAGGTGATGAGGACAGTTTTGGACAAATATATGTCCAGGCCTTTTTGGGGGGGGGGGGAATTGAGAGCGCTTTGTGTCCTAATTTGACCCTTTTTTGAGGGTCAGAGCTCATTTCGATGAAGCGTGTATCCATCCGTCAAGGTGTCGCCACTCGTTAACGCTTTCAGAACAAATGTATAAAGGGAAAATGATGTTATTTCAAAGTCTATCATATACTCTGATTCTCTTCAGGATGTAATGCTGCTGTTCTAGAGCATTGTTAAAACGTGTTGCAAGATGCTAGTTTGTGTTCCTTCTTCAATTATCATAATAAAAATGGCACTGAATGGAGAATGTTCCATTGATTAGAATTGGAATATGCTGCCTTTGTGCCAGTGATGTCATCAAACTCAACCTTTTTTTGATTTTGAAATTGACAGCAATTGTGCATGGTTTTCCTTCTCGCTACATTTGTAACGTTAATCCTTTTCAGAGGAAGACAAGTCTGTCGATTACATAAGTGAATAGATAGTCTGTTTTCAAAGCTCCTGTTTTATGACTTTCATTTCCCAGGCCAAATTCTTGGGTTAGACTTTAAGTGGTGCAGGTCATGTCTCAATTTTCCACCCTTTCCTGTTCATCATAGTGTTTGTTTATTTCAGGCTGTGCTTTTTCTGCACTGTTGCTTAGATGTTTGCTGTTGCTCAGAAAATTCATGCTCTAGCTGCTTAAATTATTTCCATAACAACATACTATTCATCTGTATGTCTACTGCGTGGGCTACTTGCTGTTTAGATTCATCTATAATCTCATTTGGATACTGCTGATCAGTTTTCCACGCCCACTCAGGTGACAAATAGAATTTTCATCTCCACTTGTCAGCGCAGACCTTGAAATATATCTTTTCATTTGCTTTCCCGCTTGGATATGTTCTGTTTAGTCTTCTTGCTAAGGAGAGTTTATTATGATTTATTATTGTTAGTTTGCGTGTGTCGTTTCGAGCAATCGGGATGAAGTTAAATTCAGATCCAGTCTGCAAAATGCTATCCTGTCAGACTCTTTTATTACTTGAGAATGGCACGTCTGTGGGATTTTACCTTTTAGGGCTGGCACTGAATATGTCTTTTCTTTCATTTTTTCAAGTGGGATTATGTTCTCAATATAATTAAATCTACATATCAAACAATTACGATATGCCAGTTGTGTTTGGGAGAACAAACTGTGGGAAATCTCTGTTTATTGTTTAGCTGTTTAAAATTCTGTGAGTGAAAGCTTTAAGGTCGGTCAAACACAACCTGTTTCCGGATGCATTTTAAAGGATGTCACCCTTAGGAAATAATCAAACTGTCGCAGACATAAAAGCTTTATTAGCGCTGTAAAATGTAATTTCAAATTGTAAATTTGCCTTGCGAGGATACATAAAAAAAACAATGAAACATTCTACCTTAACTTTGATAACAATCCATATGGTGGAGCTCAAGTCTTAAGGCTTTAAATAGCTGCCCACATGGTTTCAAAAAGAATGTCTTCCGCTCAAATTGAACTTCTTCAATTAACACAACACAGTTACAGTCCTTGGGGGCTGAACTCAGCAGTCAACTTGTGGAGGTTCCGCTCCACTTGTTTGCATGGTGACGAAGATAGAAATATTAAAAAATAGGTGTTTTATGGTGTACCTTGCAGGGAGTGTAGACACATTGAGCTGCAGGTGTGCTCCAAATGGGGGAATCACGTCACGTGCATCTAAAAGTACAGAAGGGTCTTGGTTTTTTTTGTTTTTTGGTTTCACGCGCTATAAAACAGTTTGGTGATGTGCCTCCATTATCATCGCTATTTAAAAAAAAAAAAATCTTATAAATGTCTGAGTAAGAAAATTCTGCTCCTTTGCGGTTCATTGAAATGTGAGACCTGGCGCACAAGTTAATTTTTACAGGGATGAATTAGTATTATATATATATATATATATATATATATATATATATATATATATATATGTATATGTATACACATAGTACATATACATGCAAAGTAAAAACTCAAAAACTACACTTTGAAGTTTCATGAGACATTTATTTGGGCATTATTTCAGGGTTAAATCTCTGTTTTGTAATAATGATTTGAATAAAAATATACCATGCACAGGGCTACCTAAGCCAATGCAACAAAGTTCAATGCTTTAGGCGTACCAAAATTGCAATGCAGTGTCTTGATATACGAGTGACCTGACTTGTGAGTTTTTCAAGATATGAATATGGACAATTTCAAAAACAAGATGTGGGCTGTGGGTGGTGGCAGTGAACACAACTGAAATCACAGTACAACAAACAAAAATTTCGCAATTAGTTCAAGTTTTTTTCTCCAAGAAAACACTAACTGTTCACTGCCACTCCCAATATAAATATACTGTTAAACGCTTAGCTAAATGCTGGCAAACAATGCAAAACCCCATCAAATGGCTAACAAATGGCATTTATATCAATAGTTATTTCAATACCAAAGACACATGATATAACACCACTCATAGGCCATAATTCTATAACCCCGGTGAAAAACAACTCCTACTACTACACTTTTTTGAGTGGTTTTGTGATCATCTACACCAGGGGTGGCGAAGAAGTTAAGACATAAATACCTGGAATTTTAAACTGTGAGAGTCAAAGAGCCACACCCAATGTCAGAAGCATCATTAAAAAAATTCAATTTGCCAAATTACATTTTTTAAATGTATTTTTATTATTTCTTTTTAATGGGCTTTGATGAATTTGAGTGTGTTTGAAGAGAGAATAAAAATGGGAGAAAATGGTTAACGAGGCAAAGAGCCACAGTATATATAAAATATGATAAGAAGCAAAGAGCTGCATTCATTTTGGCCGGGAGCCGAATGTGGCTCGAGAGCCACATGTTCACCACCCCTTCTCTAGATCAATTGCACCCTATGACTATTATACAGTTGCGCACAACAAAACTAGCCGCAAAACTTTTTCCTGATCCACAAACTAGTCAATTATTTACATTCAACATGTAATAAAGTGCAATATTAAATTTTTGAGATACGCCGAATGAACGAATTGTATTTCAAAACAGCGCCAAATGTTCTGTTCCTTGAGCGAGACCCCCAAAGAGAAATGTAACACCACTTTTGCAGACTCTGTTTTTCTTTTCCGGCACCGCACGCAGGTTGTTTGCCATTCGTCACTGTCCAACGTCCTGCATCTGGAACGCACCTCTCCACGCAGGCCACCCACTTGTGCTTTTCCGAGAGATACTGTATTTAAAATAGTGTGTGTCATTGACAAATCAAATCTTTCCACTCCAGAAATGAACATCTGCACGGCACACAGGAGGCATCCACGGCGTCCGTTCATCTGTCCGTCCCGTCTTTCACTTTTCAATGGTGGGATTTTTCAAACTGGTGTAGAAGGCGCTAACAAGCGTGGCCTCCTCGTGCATGGAGTCCTTGGCAAAGGAGCGCCGTTGGCACGCCGGCTTCAGGAGCCGCCGAGGGAGCGGACCGCTGAAGAGGAGGTAGATGACGGGGTTGGCGCAACTGTTGAGACTGGCCAGCAACATCAGGATGGTGAAAGTGGCAGCTGCAATCATAACGGCTCGTAACATTAAGTACATGTTCGCCATCTAATGAGGTTTTCCTGATTTATAGAGATAATGTTCCATTTTCAATTGGTACTCCAAGTGGTGGGCAATATATTCATGTTTCAATCCATTGGATTGGATGTTGATGAGTTAATTTCAACATTTATTATTATGATAGTTTGCCGTTAATCAACTCGTTTAATGTCATTCAATCAGCGCCGCAGTACCGTATAAGCAAATGACACATTGCGCCTTGGGCATTTTAAAGGACATTTATTCATTATTTTTGAACTCTTTCAATGATATTGAGGTGATAGACGTCCAACCACGTGGCTCTTTTCACCCTTCTGTTGAAATTAGTTTGCCACGAATCTAGGACCAATCCATTTCATTCCAAAGTGATTGGATGGCAGCCAGTGAGTTAAGAAGCTGAGTTAAAAGTATTTTTAAAAAGTAAAAGTAGAAAGTAAAAAAAAGTAAAACGTTTTTTAAAAAAAGTAAATAAAAAAATTTACCAGACAGTTTTGGTTAGCCTTCCGCTTGAAGTTTTTTTTTTTTAAATGGGAGTTTTGTTATTGTCCTACTCAATATTCCACTTATCCTTGTCAGTAATAGCACAGTGATAGCCAATGTTGGACTGGACCCTAAACTGGTCGCCAGTCAGTTATAGGGCACACACAGAGACCATTCGCACCCACGTTCACGCTTCAACTGAGTTATGTTACTTCAATAAAGCATATAAATTCTAGCCCCTATTACCCTTACTTTTCCAAATATATATACGTATATATTCAATATAGTTAGGCTTTATTCAAAACAATGATTAAGTGGTGTGTAGTATCAGGGGGAGGGTCACCCAAAAGGGTTGCGGCAGCCCAGCATACACTGTGTATGTATATATCATGTCATTTTGGCATACATATATATTGATTATTATTATGTAAAAAAATTATGCTTTAATTCACCTTGGTAAGAAACCAATGTATACTGAAAAGCTCTGCACTTCTCCATTTAAGGAAGTGCATATTTCTTGTTTAGATTTTTTTGTATGACTCATTTTAGGAGATAAATAATGCAGATCGTGGTAAGTTTTAATTACAACAATATGGATTTTGCTATAATATGAAAGAGGCTGTTAAATGCTGCTGAAAGTTGCAATCCCGAGCATTTCGGACGCACATGATCATATATTCCATGCAGGCTATATACAGTATTTCTTTCTATTATTATTATTATTATTTTATTATATTTTTATGAAATGTATTTGATGTATTTATTCGTACTTACACTCTTTAGGTGCATCGGCGTCCCAGACGGACCAGAGTTGCACGGTGAAGAAAGGCGACCAGCACAATACGTAGGCCAGCACAATGACCACGGTCATCTTGAGGGTCTTCACCCTGGCTTTGGACATGCCGGCCACCCCGCTGGCCCTGGGGGGCAACGGGGCGGCCATCCCGCGCCTGGCCCTGCGGTGCAGATTCTGCTGAATGGCCCTGCAGATGCGCACTTGGCAGAAGACCAGCGTGGCCACGGGCACCACGAAGATGACCGCGGTGGTCCAGGTGATGTAGGTCTTGAGCCCCCACGGCTGGACGAACTTTGCCCAGCAGTCAAAGACGCCGGGCGCCACCTCCACCCGGGAGAAGATGAAGACCTGGGGGAGGCTGCCCACCAGGGACACCCCCCAGGCCGCGCACACGGCCGCGTTGACGCGCACCTGCGTCCGTTGGAACTTGACCATGGGGTTGCACACCGCCTGGTAGCGGTCCACCGTCATGGCCACGATCATGTACGTGGACGAGAACATGCCTAAAACCTGCAGGTACTTGACCAGGCGGCACACCAGGTCCGGTCCGATGAACCTGTCCGTGATGTCCCACATGAGCTGCGGGCACACCTGGAAGAAAGTCACCACCAGGTCGGCCAGGGCCAGGTGGAAGACGAACACGCGCATCCGGCTCGTGTGTTTCCGCTGCCGCCACAGCACCAGGAGCAGGACCCCGTTGAGGACGGCGGCGCTGGCGAAGATGAGGGCCAGCAGGGTGATCTCCACCCGGGCCAGGGTCTCGTCTCTCGGCTCCGCAAGCTCGCTGTGGTTGATCGCCGTGGACATCTTCTCTCCCCTTCCGTGGAGCTATGCGACCCGAATGCTCCGCTTGCAGGAAATTAGTCCAAAGTGTTGCAAAAGATTTGGGAGCGATATCTTGGTCACGAGGTGGATGGAGTGTGTCCAGGAGTTCGGGTCTGACTCGGAATCATCAAGTGTCTGAAGTGTGGACCCTCCACTGGCAGAGGTGACGCCGAGCGGTGGGTGGAGCTTCCGTTTAGGTTTGGAATTTGATCCCATTTCTACTCCCATTGTGACATGAGTCGGGGCCATCCAAACTGGGGCACGCGGGCCAATCGGGGTGCCCATGGCCGGATGGTGATGATTGCAGTCAGGTGCTTATTGTTTTAGCAGTAAACTGTCTGTGTTTGATCAGTTGGAACAAAAACCTGCACCCACAGCGGCCCCCGAGGACCGGATTGGGCACCCCTGGTCTGGAGTTCAGTTTACAGTCTTTAATACTACTCAGCTTCAACACAAGATGAATTTAGTCACCGAAAGCTCCGGGTCAAAACTGCTTAGGTTCCGAGATCAGACGAGAACGGGCGTTTTCAGAGTAGTATGGCCGTTAGCCATTTCGCACAGTGTTAAAAACCTCTTTAATACTTACTTACTTACATCCATTTTTTTACATTTGGGGGACAAAGAAATAGCAAGAACTAAAGACATTTGCAATTGCCAGGCAGGTTATCAGCAGGGATGGAAGGTAGAATTTACTTTTTGTGATGTCAATGCGTCCCGGACTTCTGGCCCTAAATGATAAATGACTACAAATGATTTGCAATCAAGAATTGATGAATGAAACGTTGCTAATTGGTAATTTATCAGATTATTTAGAATGACAAATAAACAAGATATTTAACAACATTAGAATAAAAGTTAAAAAGAGGCTTTTGTAAATTTACCTAATGTTGATTTGCATAACCACAAATTTAAAATAAGAGTCTTCATTTAAAGAATATTGTGTCCGTTTAATTTGTAAACCATAGTGGCGTTCTTTTCATTTTAAAAAGGTAACTAACTGTACGAAATATTTCTGGAAGTGAGTGATGCATTTCAAGATGAGACAACAACATCTGTTTCATTAATTCAAACACAATTCCGATTATCAAAAGTCACTTGAATTGGTTTTTAGCCTTACATTATTCTACTTACACCCAATATATACATAGAAAATGTTCCTTTTTATAATTATTTTTCATATTGTCGAATCGGCAGTCGCCCGTCCAGTGACGCCATACCTGATCTCGTCCAATCATTTGGAAGAAAATGTGGTGTCACGTGATCTCCAGCCGGAAGTGAGCAACTTGTAAACATTTGAGGTGGATGGTGGTAGTCTTTTTTTCATTTTTAAAACATTATAAATCGTGTTTATCTCAGTTTTAGAGGTTGAAACTTTGCGTGCGTTCTTCACTAAAAGAGCCAGGAATTTTGTTGCTTTTTGCGTTTAGAGGCCACTTGGCGTTAGGCAGGCGCGTTGTCCAAAAAGTAGTTAGTGTTAGTGCTAATTCGCTGGAAGCACAGATGTCGCAGGATGCCAATCCGACTCTGCCCCTGGTCCGCTCGCTCGACACTCGCATTCCAACGAATCTCGTGTTCTCGAACCACACTTCCCGAGTGGTCCAGCCACTCTGGATTGATTTCGATGGTCAGCCCCAGCCGTACAACGATTTACAACCGAGAACGGGGCGAATAATGAACACCTACGTCGGTAAGATAACACTTTCAGTGGTCTGAGTGACACACACAGTATGCAATCCAGATATCTTTTTTTTATAGGTACGGTATGTTAACATTTCTTTTTTTTTAAATTTAATGAGAGATAATTTGTTTTCACGCCAAATGTTCGAATATAGTCTCGCAGTACAAAGCACAGTAATCAATAAATCCACCTGCATCTTGAAAAAAATAATTACTGGCTCTTTTATAGGATTTTGTATATAGATTAGGGGTGCCAATTACGCACATCTCAATTTAGCAGTATAGATCGATTTGAACACCCCTGCCATAGATCATGGCATCTACTGTACAGTGGTACCTCGACATACGATCGTAATCCGTTCCGAGACTGAGATCGTATGTCGAGCTTTTCTTAACTCGAGTGAACGTTTCCCATTGGGCACTTTATCCACGGCACTCGTAAACGAACAAACAAATTTAAATTAACTTGTATAAATATATACAGACACACTCAAACATACCTTTAATGTAACTTTACACAAAACTGAATTCTAGTTTTGTCTTAAATCTTTTGTTACCTTCGTTCTCCGGGTTAGCGGTTTGCCACGCCTCCACCCTCACGTTCGCTATCGATGGACTGTTTGCTGTTGTATTGCCTTCAAAATATTCCGAAAATGATGCACACAAATGTCCTCACAATAGGATAACGCACGACCACTTGCCAACGAGAAATAGTCTTTAAAGAACGATCGCGGGAGCTCCATCCCTTAGAAAGAATAACAGGAAATGCAATAGCTGAGCTTACCCACGTATTGATTGTGGGTAATGAAATTTTATTCTGAGAAAGGGTGCCATTGCCTATGGGTGTTGTGTGCACGAGTATACTTCATTACCCAGAAAGCCCTCTTTTTGCCCGTGCATGCGCATTGTGCGTTTCCTGGTCGAAACTCGTCTGAATAAATCGTTCAGTCCTCGTAGATATAGTAGTTATACACGAAAGAGATGCGGCAAAAAAAGACTGTGTGCTACAATGATAAACAGCCTCTCATGTCATGGCCACCTGGCTTGGTCGCATCTCGAAAATTTTAATCGTATCGCGAGCAAATTATTCGATCGAAATTTTCATCGTACCATGAGCATGTTGTATGACGAGCATGTTGTATCACGAGGTACCACTGTATGTTGGAAACTCAATGATTATTTTTCAGTGAAATTGATGGGAATAGTCCTCCATTCCATTTGAATTCGGTGGATTGGTCGCGCAATTCAAATGAACTGGACATCCCTCGCCATCAATGGCAGTTTTGTAAAATGCTGTCATAAAGGCAACACGTACCTTAGGACTGTTTTTGACATGTATTTGTAAATGTGATCTGCCAGGCCACCCATGGATGTTCAAAGACGTCGACAGCGAGGACCTACTGAGAGTGAATGGAAAAGAGCTCTACCTTCCCGCCTTGGCAAGCAACGGAAGTGCTGTATCCGTAAATATTACTCTGCCATGTAGGTTTTCGTCACTCGCACTGAGAAAACCAGAAATCAGATTCTGTTGCACCAAAAATAGCACATTTTTATCTGAAGGCAATTTCACCCTCCTCTCAGTTTACAGCCTTAAGGAGCGGGCGCTTCAGGTGATCCGACGACTCGTCCGGCCGGAAGACTTCAGAAGTTTGGAAATAGCGCGGTGCCTCATTGACGAGCTGGAAGACCCGCCCAGTTTGTTGAAAAGTTTGCGGCGGCTAAATCAACGTGTGGCGCGCCATCTGCTCGACAGAATCCAACACCAGGGGGAGTGATTAGGAGGGCTCCTGGAGTTTTGGACTGTAATCCTAGCCACAAGGCAAGTAGATACGGACGGAGGTTTTTCCTCATCATTGGCTTGTTAGAACAGCTTTTGCAGAAACATTCACCTTTCATAACGGGAAAAGATAGAACTAAACTAATCTTTTGCTGCTTGCCAGCTACGTTAACAGAAATTTGGGTTTTGTGTGGAAAATGTGGGAAAATGTCTTCTGTGCAGCTGCAGTTTTATAGGCCAGTGTTTCCTTACCACCTAGTGATGGTCAGGTGTGCCATGGGAAATTACCTGACAAGAAGTCCTACATTATAATATTCCATGAGAAAATGTCAATATTCCAAGATTAAAAAAGTCGATGTAATATCACAAGATTTAAGTTGTGACACTACAAGATTTAAGTTGTGACACTACAAGATTTCACAGGTATCAACCCTAAAGTCGGAAAGTTATTCGGGGTCCATGCACTTCCACTTTTGGGGAGGTAAGGTCGTGAGAAATTAGATATTGAAATACTTTTTTGTGTGTTGTTTTGATTCTGGTTGATAAAACCTTGATGAGAATGACTTTATATTGTAAATATAGGTGACAGGGTTTTGTATTAGAAGATTCTTACCTGGTGATGTGCCTTGACATTTTTGCAATGCAAGAAACAATGTAATAGGCCATTTGAGCACAATCAGTTTATCTGCCTTCATAAAAAAATGTTTTGTGCTTTTCCAGTTTATATATAAATATTTATTTTTTCCAGTCTCCTTGTTCTGTTAGGATGTCATCATTTTCCATGTCAGTTTATCTTCTTCTAACACCAACTGCCCTCATATCTTCCATATTAATGCTTTTATTTCAATATTTTAAGTAATATTTTGACACTGATAATTCTTTATTAATCTCTGTTACTGTTATGTTGGTATACAGTAAATTCCATTTGGAATATGGTAGTCATGACATGTTTCTGAGGGGGCACGACCCCAAAGGCCCTTCCTTTTTTAACTGTGAGTGTGAGCGTGAATGGTTGTCCTTTGTCTCCTCGTGCCCTGCCATCGGCTCCCCACCGATTCAGGGTGCCCCCCGCCTCTGGCCTGAAGTCAGCTGGGATAGGCTCCAGCACCCCCTGCGACCCTACTGAGGATGAAACGGACCAGAAAATGAATGACTGAATGAATGAATTAAACGCCCAAACGGTCACAGCTGTTGAGTAGATACAATAACATACAAAATAAAGATATCATTATTTTTACAACAACAAAAAATAATTCAAACCATTAATGAAGAATAATGATGAACAATGAAAATATGCCGATAGTACGTCTGCCCGTTATGATAGAAAAAAAATTCTACACATTATTTTGTATTATCTTTGGATGGCAAATGAATGGATTCTAACTTGCGTTGCAGTTAAGTCCTTCGTCTCTTTAGAATAAAAAAAGAACATTAAAAAAGGCGAAATTGTGCCAATTAAGATTTTCCCCAAACTACTGTACTCAAATCTCGCGAGGTCTGGCCAACACTCAATTTTGTCTCCATGTGTTATTAAAGTCGTTTCAGGCAGCCGTTCTGTTTCTAAATCAAAATTAATCGAGTTACTTTCTTATGTAGGAAAATGTCCAAACCTATGTAATACATGCTGACTCACTAAAACGGAGTGGAAATTGGTGAGTCTTTTTATTTAGGCATGTTTTAAAAGTTTTTATTAACGTGAATTTTAAAACTCCATTCTACGCAAACGAACGGTACTACTCTCATTCATTCATTATTGTTTTTAAACGGTTTGTCCCCACGAGGGTCGCGGACGTTACTCTCATCAATATCATAAATAGAAACGTACGTTTATTAGTGAGTTGGATTTAAATTGCTCTTTAGTTAATTGAGTTTGCAGGCTGTGAAAGATGTTTAGCTTCCTTAGTTGAGTTGGCTAAGGAGCGAAATGCTTCCGATTCCTGCTTGTTTATTTACGTTTTTTAGTGTTCTTGGTAAATTCCAATATTTTATTTAGCTATAAAATGTTTAAAAAAATACTTTGAATCCTGATTTATTATTATGATCACTTCACTATCAGTAGAATACCTGCTATCTATGTTCATTCATTTTCTGAACTGCCTATCCTCATAAGAATACCTGCTATCTATGTTCATTCATTTTATGAACCGCCTATCCTCATAAGGGTGCGGGTGGGGGTGCTGGAGCCTATCCCAGCTAACTACGGGCACCTTGAATTGGTGTCCAGCCACAGGTCACAAGGACACCATTCACACTCACTCATAACTAGGGGAAATTGTTTAACCAGCCTACCTTGCATGTGTTTGGGATGAGTGAGGAAACCAGAGTACCTGTAGAAAACCCACGTAAGCCCAGGGAGAACATGCAAACTCCACCCAGTGAGGACCAACAATATCAATACTATCTTTGTCCTCAATTTTAATCACGGCACCGCTTTAATTTACTTGGAGGACTAATTTTATGTCTCTATTTTTTTCCTATTTATTTATATTACTCGTCTTGTCATAAGCCAAGCTATATCACCAATACGGTCATATTCATGTCACATGTATCTGCCTCTCTCTCTCTATTTAGATAATCCAACATGGATAACCACCGAAAGATGTTGTCTTTTAAAATATCAAAGCCACCTAAAGACTTCTCCCCGCCCATATGTCCGCATCAAAGAGATGTAACACTCACACCACGGACGGTGTCACCCAAAGCACATTTGCCTTTAGGCGACTCCCCTGGATCAGACATATTTGGTGCGCTAAGTGTGAACACGCCAAAAAGAAAATCGGAGGCAAGTTTGGATTCTTCTCAAGGCAGACCAAAACTGAGGAAGCGGTCCAGGAAGGATTTTGAAGCGTTCACATCCCAGGTACATTTTGGCTGTAGCCGCAATACCACATTACAATTGAGAGGATGCGTGGAGTCGTGTGAGTTAATGAGGAACATTTGACTGTTCTTTGAAAATCTTTCAGGAAGCCACACAGAGTGACGTCTCGCCTCTTCCCAAACATTCTCTCACCAAGAGAAAGGACAGGACGCCAGAGGAGGGCTCGAAGGCAATCTACAGGATGGCATTATTGGCAGCCATAGGCAGCAGTGGATTGAAGAGCACTCCCTCAAAATTTGACCCCGACACAAACTGCCTTTCTTTACCTGTCGCGAGCCCTCGTGCGAAGACCGAAGAACACAGTCAGTCTTCGCTTTCAACTTATTCTTGCGATTCGCCACAACTGCAACAAAAAAGGGATGCCATTGAAGATCAGCGCTCTACTTCCCGGGCCATTGTGGTTCAAAAAGATGACGAGGTACCACGAACAAGTGGGGAGGTAATTTCCAGTTAAGCTGTAAGATTTTTTAATTTCCTGTGCAATAATCATCATACGAGTATCTCCCAACAGGTTAATTACAAAAACGGGAAAGCCTCTTTACAGAGTATGGCTTTTTATGACATTACCGTACTATAGGCCTAGTGTTGAACACATTTGTCTCACAGTTCAATGGTTCTGGCTCTGAATCGCAAGTATTTCTTGCGTTTGTTTCTTGTAGTACTATTAGAAGTAGATGATTAACCAACCGGTGCCTTTGGATGTAGGATCTGAGCAGGAATCTTGTCCCTTAGTCTGGCCTTTGCTATTGCTCAGATGCTACCTCAACAGCAAATATTTGCATGCCCCTTTTTGTCATCATGATCTTTGATGTGTATAAAAGGACAGCAAAACTGTGATGGCAGCTTAAACGGAGCTTCCGAGCACACAAACTATCAACGCCGCAGGGTGGTGCCGTATTGTTTTGCTTTGGGAGCAGTGCAGCAAATTGCTTGCTCAAGGGCATCCCTGCCAACGGGGGAAGGGATTACAGGAGATTCTCGCTCATTTACATAACAGGCCCATATGTTGAAGGCAGTCAGGGGATCAAACTTTTCGACAGTTGAGCTTTCAAATGATGAAAGTTGGAACAGTATGTTACCCACTAAAGTAAACTCTGAAATAAGAATAATCTTTTTTGTTTCCTCCTTGTTAAAACGCCGCCAGCCGTCTATCACCGTCATTGGCAGTGAAATGTCATTTAATCTAAGCCTTCCCATGTAAACTGGATTTGATGTCTATAACCGTCAATGGCAGTGATGCAAAATAATCTAGTTGTATGACAATATTTTTAAAAAGTGAACAACTTTTTAGAACAAAAAGAAAATATTGAGCGACGGTAGAAAAATAAGTCAAGAAAATCACAACCGCTGATATAATATAATATATGATATTTCCATAACTGGCGTTGGGCCAATAAAAATTGGGCAATGGACAGTTGGCTCGCCGGCCACAGTTTGGACACCCTTGCCGTAACTGATGAATGTAAAATATATCTCGTCTCATGTTTCATATTTATAAATAACAAAAAGTGTAAATGAGGTGAAGTTACATGATAATAAAATGGTTGTCTTTCAGGTTATTATGTTGGAAGAAGTTGGAGTAGATCCTCATTACTCCCAAAACGTGTCTGCTTCAGGGTCTGAGCCACAAGCTCAGGAGCTTGAATCTTCATTTTTTTCTCTTGAGTACACCCCACATTCCTTTTCTTACTACATGACTCCTCAGAGTGACCCCACCAACGATTGGAACTACCTGAGTCTACCAATGAATCCTAGTTTTGATGCTGCATCTTCTTCCTCTCCAACGTTATTAAGCCCTCCAGGCGCAAGGTCTGTAATGTGCTCCTTGCTCAGATCACAAAGGACTGTCGTCTCCCCATACGAGCAGCGAGAAGACAGAAACCCTTCAATGGCGACCACACTCTATCAAGAGCCTCTAAAACCCCAGGCTCTGGACTCCCCAGTCGACATATTTGCTTTGCCACTGCATTTCAAGACTCCAGAAAATACCTCCAGAGCGTCATTCAGGCACTCATACGGCGGCTCTTCTGTTCACTCTCCCCGCTACATATTTCAACACGACCACACATCTAGAAGTACGAGACGGTCCGCGGGGAAAGCTCAAGTCCAATGGTCGAGCTGCGCCCACAGCGCCACTGGCTTCATAGATACGCATTGCCATCTCGACATGCTTTACGGAAAACTGCGCTTTCGGGGCTCGTTCCGACACTTCCGAAGCATCTACGGCAACAGCTTTCCGTCGGAGTTTCAAGGCTGCATTGCCGACTTCTGCAACCCACGGCTCATGTCCAAGGAAGGTCTGTGGAGGGGTCTGCTGGGTGAAGACATGGTCTGGGGGGCTTTTGGATGCCACCCGCACTTTGCTCACGAGTACTGCTCTTCCAGGGAACAGAGTATACTGAAAGCCATGGGCCATCCAAAAGCTGTGGCGTTTGGGGAAATGGGTTTAGATTACTCTCACAAAAACTCGACATGCGTCCACAAGCAAAAAGAGGTACGGTCACATTGACATTGTTTGAATTGGAAATGAGGGAAGCTTTAGTGTGCTCACTGCTTCTTTTATTATGAAGGTGTTTGAGAAGCAACTGCAGTGGGCCGTGGCCATGAACAAGCCAGTGGTCATCCATTGCAGGGACGCAGACGACGACCTCATGACAATCTTAAAAAAGTGCGTCCCCAGAGATTACAAAATTCACAGGTACGTATTGACATGGTCTTTTTGCCACTTGAAATTTTACTATTACCTCAGGAGAGTCAAAAATTCTGTAAGGGTGATTTGCACCTATCTGTTACAAAAAGTATAAATATAATGAACTAATAATGAGTTAAATAAATGGTCCACATCAGCATTTTTTTTCCAAGCAAGATCAGATCTTGAAACAACACTTAATTTCATTTTTTTGTAAATTGTTAGCTTTTAGTTGAAAAAAAGTACATTACAAAATATTGCACCACTTGTTGACATGTATACAGTCAAATGCTATGAGACTGCGTATTTTTGTTTCAAAAAATCCAGTAAAAAAAAAGCCCGAGTTATGTTCTACATTGTTTCAATCAAAACATTCTGAATGTTACACAATATGCAGGCTCAAGTATCACGTTTACAATTGACCACATCTATAATGCACAAGTTTCAATTGAGTTATTTAACGAATTATATGCCAATGGACTATTTTTGGTAATTAAAAGAAATTAACCCCTTTTGAACATCATTCACATATTGTTTGTGGACATCACATGTTGGGTCATTGGATGTTAATTCTTATTTTTATATATTTATTTGATGAAATACAATTATAAATTAATCAAATGTTAATAAAAATACAATTTAAAATGAAAAAAACTGAAATAAACTCTGGTTATGTCCCCGCAAAGTATATATTTTTTTATATTATTTGACGCATTGGCTGCCATTGACAACAATAGATGTCCAATTCATTGGAACTTGGAGGACTGGCTGTGAAAGCTCATCTTTCAATGTGACGGAGATGCTCAATAATCACTGAAGGTGACAGTCGATTTGAATATCAACAGGATTTGAATCATTTTTAACATAGCTGCTTATAATTTGTGTACATTTTTTTTCCCTAGAACTTTTGTCCCACCTTATTTTGTGGTATGCTTTGGTTTATAGGCACTGTTTTACAAATAACTATGCGGTGATCGAGCCCTTCCTGGAAGAGTTCCCCAACCTGTATGTGGGCTTCACAGCTTTGATCACATATTGCAGTGCCATGGAGGCCAGAGATGCTGTCCGTAAAATTCCCCTAGATCGCATTGTGTTGGAGACAGACGCACCGTATTTCCTTCCAAGACTGGTATGATTACAGCCGGGCCGTAAAAATGTATCGTATCGTTATTGGCCCGAATATAAAACGGTGTTTTTTTGCATTGAAATAAGACTGACAAGGTGTCTGTCGGAGGTCTGAAATTCGGGGTCTAGACATTATACCCATTCACAATGGTCGAGGGTGCCAGATATCTTTAAAGCCAATGCTGAACACTTTGATGGTTAATGCAGTTATTGCAATTTTGTTGTTTTATCACAGTAGATTAGTTGATTTACATTTCAAAAACCAGAAGCCATTCATTTACAAATGTGATTGTCCTTTAGTTTATATATTTAAATGTTCAGATTTTAAGATCTGACAGTTTTTGCATGATTTGAATGAGGCTAAATAACATGCATTTTCTTCGAATATATTGTTAGAATCATTTGTTTCAGATGTACTGCAATTATTTTCTGTAAAAAAATTGAATTTGGTGTTTTTTCAAACTTCACTCTTGAAAAGGGCGGTCGTCTTATAATCAGGATCGTCTTATGTTCGGGCCAACACGGTATGTGTGGAATGACAAACGGAGCATGAGCGATAGACGGCATGATATCAAACCAAAATATGAACATCATTTAGTAAACTTCTTCAGCTTTAAAATGTTTCCACTGGCATTTCAATTGCAAATTACAACACTGAAGTCCCATTTGCTTTTCATCCCAGTGCTCACGTTCCTGTGCTTTTTCTGTTATATTATATTCAGGTGAACAGAGACCATTGCAGATTTTCCCATCCAGGCCTCGGGATCCATACTTTGCAGGAGTTGAGCCTGCTTAAGGGTGAGGACATGCCCACCGTGCTCTCCACCATACGAAACAACACCACTCGACTTTACGGGATCTGAGAGTGACCGATGATCCTCCCCTGAGGAAAAATCCATTTCCTGAGAGATGGGTCTTTGTATTATTATCATTAGTTTTTAAGTGAAGTGTAATTTGTGGTGTTATATTCGTGTTGTAGTTGCATTGGTGGTTTGAATTGAGTCGTTTTAGATAGTTAACACGTTTTACGTCTTCACTTATGGATGGAGTTGACAAATAAATGATTTCAACTCCTGTAGTTTGGTTTTTGACGCAGCACAACCATGGGAAGAGGCAGTAGGACATTAAGATGTCAAGTGAACACCCCATGTGTGTGTAAAAGGCACTTTATTCATTAAATGAAGTAGCTCTGAGGGACAATTGCATTTGGATGTTTGTTCATTTTATGGGGTTTTTATTTGGAGCAGGCAAGGTCTTGATGTGATGTTGACAATTATGAGTCATGGCAGGTGTGTGATTGATGTTCCCAGGGTCATAATGAATTCCATTCCAAAATGTAGGTCAGAGGATAATTTGTACCGGATGCTGCAAATGTGTCCGATGCATTCGGTAACACATTCACCTTTTCTATTATGGTCTTGACCCACTTGCTATAAACAGTAATTAGGGTTTGGCTACAGCTCTTTGCTAGTTGAATGTTGACTTTTTATTTTATTTAAAACAATCATTTGACAAGTGATTCCTCAATCACATGGAAAGGTCACTATTACACATTGTAATCTCAATGTGTATCAGTGAGGTGGAATACACAGAGATCTTAATTCCTAAATGTACAAAACTTCCCCAGAAAAACAATGATTTCAAAATCATTCAAGCAAGGAGTGGCTGTTTCAATACTACTGGTGGCACATCCAAACAATTCTGACTTATTTATTTATATATATATATATATATATATATATATATATATATATATATATATATATATATATACATATATATATATATATATATACATATATATATACATATATATATATATATATATATATATACATATATATATATACATATATATACATATATATACATATATATATATACATATATATATATATATTTTAAATGACCTAAAATATTAAATTGCCCAATAAAGGATTAAAGTACCTATTAATATCCTCTTGAGGTAAATTTGACAAATCAAATATTTTCTCGTAGCAACAGTGATGCACTACAATACGGCCACCAGTCAGCAGTAATGTAACATAGCTTTTGCAAATCCATAGGCGTAGAAGAAGCTATGACGCTGTTTGTGTTTATAGATATCTTATAACTCTAGATGGTTGGTGTGTGCAGTGCACCAACCGGAACGAGCGTAGAAAGAAATTAACCTGAATCATGCTGCATTGATATGGTATCCTTTTAAACAAAACTGTTGGAAGAATCTGTCAAGATTTCAGTGAGGTAATATTTTAGTTGAGAAAGTCACTCACCAATATAGAAATTCTCCCACGCAAGATGGCCGCCACCTTATTACGCTAGCAACTCCACCATCATCCATCTAGCGTTATACATCTAACATCTATAGTTTGTGTTCATTCTTACAGTGTGAAGACTAATGTCACCCAATTCAAAGGAGAAAATATTTTAGAATGGACAAAAGGAAGAAACCTTTTGATGTGACTGCTTCTTCGGTAAGTTGTGCTTTAACGTGCACGTATCATGAACGCTGCGAGAAACAGAGCTAACTTTAGCAAATGTGCTACTTGGGCTAATAGTGATTTATGTTGCTTCTTGAACACTTCTTGTGCCTTATAGCTGGTGGATCTTAAGGCTGAGCTTTACAGAAAGCAAGAACAATTCAAACAGCAGAGACTCGGACAAGAAAATACTAGCACTGGACATAGACCTAAGCCCAAAGTTAAGGTAGATCAAATATCCCTGCGTTTAAAATAAACGGTCAATTCAAGTGGCTTTCTAATTCCCCTGGGCAGAAACCAAATGTATTTGTCAAGCAAAACACTGGAGTTTCGGCAAGAGATGAGAAAGATGCAGAACAGTTGGCCGAAGAGCAGAAAAACCTGGACACTTCCAGGTAAATTGTCTACTGTAATGGGGGTGCATCTTGTAATTTTTGTCTCTCCTATCTTACCAGGAGCAAGCTAGAGGAAAAAGCCAAACTCTATGAGCAGATGACAAAAGGAGACTTCCCAGGTCGGTTATCTCTGACACGACACCAATATCTGATCAAAAACTTGTGGTGTGTTACATCAAATGGAATTTATCTTTTTACCTTGTTCAGATGAGGAAACGGAAGGCTTGTACCTGGTGGATTTTGCTCAAAAAATTATCGACAAAAGAAAAGATACACGACCGCAAAAGGATGCCGACAGTGAGGAGGAGGAGGAAACGGCCAGGTTGTCCCCTGTTCCTCCTCAAAACCCGGATGAAGAATGGTAATGATTTAATATGTTTGCATATGATGTGTAAGAATAGGTTTTGTGGATTAGGCAAGTCCTCAAATGCAATCTGTCCTATTTTGCTTTGATTTAGGGTGGACTTTGTAGATGCCTTAGGACGGTCTCGAAGGTGTATGAAGAAAGACTTGCCAGATTTCATGAAAATGGACCTGGGCTTCAAAGGAAATAGGTAATGTACTGTTTTTCTTTAGGCGATGATGAATAGGCATCTAAATTTGTTTGTTCCATGTAGACAAGTCTCTGCTGACTTGCTGTCAGAGGACATGCGCAGAGAGATTCAGAGACAAGAGTGGGAGCGAGAAGAAGAAGAAGCCATGAAAAAACCAGTTGGACCAGTCCACTACGAGAACATCAGATCTCAAGGTTTGCTCTTGTGAAGGGCTCCACCGAGTGGAAACGAACAACCGCACCTTCAGTTTAACATTTTTTTTTGTCATCACACAGAGGCCCGAGAGCTGGGTGTGGGCTACTTTGCTTTTTCTCAAGACGCGGAGGACCGCAGAAAGCAGAGAGAGACTTTAGACATGCTTAGGGACCAGGTGAGCTGTGTTTAGTTGATGTACTTTGATAAAACTCAGAAACTGGGCAAAAGGGAGAAAGTTCATTTTGAAGCTGAAATCAAACATTTTAAAATGGAGCGTCAATGTAAATTGCTCTGTTTTTAAGGCAGCCTGCATTCTCTAACACGGTAGTTTTCCGTTTGATAAAAATCGAGGCTTGTCGTTTGAGAGGCTTTTTTTCTAGATTTTTTTTCATTGTGTCGATGATCAAATAAACACAGTTCTGGTGCGTAAAAATTTGCAACCTGTAAGGTCTTAAATCATTTTTTTTTTTTTTTTAAACACATTTTTCAAAAATATGAATTCATTTCATTGATGCTGTTGATGGCAATAAATGTCTAATTCATTTGAACTGGAAGAACTCCCAGTGAATGATCATGTTTCAATGCCATTCAGGGTTATTTAAAAAATAAACCAGGTATACATCTTCTGAAGAAAATTGTCCCTTCTTTCTTTTAGACAACAGACCAGAGGAGCAAGAGAGAGCGACTGAAAGAGAAGAAGAAAGCCATCTTGAAGGCCCGGCTGGCTAAAATAAAGCAGAGAAAGTTGAAGGCCAAGGGAGGTGTTGGAGAGGACGAACAACTCGAAGGTTGAAATCCACTATAATGTTCAATTCTGCTTTGTTACTTCCATTTGAGAAAGTATCTAATTCTGGTATTATGGCCACATTTTAGAGGAAGACATGATGGTGCCTTCGCCTCCACCTGAGGATCCACCAGAGGTCAGCAGAGTGAAGAAGGTGGAAGTGGAAATTCAGGAAAGAAGAGACACCAAACCGGGAGTCCCTCATGTCCGAGAGTGGGACAGAGGCAAAGGTACTTTGGTCTATTGTTTTTGTTGCATTACACCATCAAAAAAATTGGGCCTCCAGCTGTCAAAAGGTATCAAGTGTTTTTAGTTAACCACAGAATTAATAGGTTAATATCTTAACTGGTCCGAAAATAGATGTGAATTCATAAAAAAAAATCTGTGAAGGAGTCAAGAATATGAAAAGGAACATAAAATGACCAAACCTGGAAGACTAACGCCCACCCCCCCTTCCACCCCAAAAATCTATCTATTCTGGCACTTTCTAGTGTCAATAAAAGACCTGAAATTTGCTCTGCACTCCAAAAGTTTTGGGGTTTGCCATCTTTTATGCACCAGCAACTGACCAAGGCCACAATTGAAGAACACGAATGCCTTTTGTTTTTTAATGGGACGTCCCGCTAGCCGTATACATTCACATTGTGTCCTGCAAAATTTGCTCAAATCACAGCCAACATCAGATGTGCAGTTTTAACCTCACCCAAGCCACCGCTGTAAAAAGCATCCTGCTGGTTGGCAATTAAAATAACAAATCACCATCAAACGCATCCATAAAAAAAGTTATTAAGCATTTAAGCCCTGGACAGTTCAACTCATATGCCTTTCTGACTTTTTTAAAATTCAAGAATCCATGTTTAGCGAGTGGAAAAGCCGGCGCCAGTCCGAGCGGGATTCCGAGTTTGCGCCTCCCTCCGCATACTTTAGCGACACAAGAAGCCAGAGAGCGGCAAAGATGTCAATACCCGAGAAGAAAAGTCCACAAATTCCTTTCACGGGGGCGCAAGTCCCAGGTGGTAGCACGGAGAGCCAGATTGAGGAACCACGCCCCCCTCCCGCAGCGGCTCCCCCACCGGCTCCCACACCGGCTCCCACACTGGCTCCCGCACTGGTTCCCGCACCTCAACCGCCACCACAAAATCCCCCAGCACAGCCACCGCCGCGTCCCCCCGCCAACCTCCGGTACCCCTTTCCTCCCTTTTTCCCTCCATTTGCACCTCCAAATTTTATCTGCCCGCCTTTCCCGTTTCCCCAAGTCCGTCCCCTTTACCAAAACCAATTTCCCCAAGTCCGTCCCCTTTACCAAAACCAATATCCCCCTCATTGTCCACCTCCCATGCCAGGCCAATTCCAGCCACAGGTGCCCCCACAATCCACTATTCCCGATTTATCGCACAAACCCACAGAGCCAACCCAGCCTCAGGCCCCCCCAGAACCAACCGGATCTGTACATGCTCAGCCGCTACCTCAAGCCCCCCCTCAAAATCTGGACGACATGTTATCCTTCTACAGGCAAATCACCTGATACTTGTATGGTGAAAAAGGTAGAAAAAATGAATACTAACAGCCACAAGGCGCAACAGTATCTCATCAAAATATGTTTTTACATCATTTTACCCTGCTGAAAATAACAGGAACAGTATACAACATTAGAGTGAAAGATTAAAACAGGACTTTAATCAAGAATGTGCATCGTCATTTTTATAAAGGGAGGCTTTTGTTTCGATCGTAAGGGGATTTCTTCGGTTCGGAGTTCCAATCCTGAGTTAGGATTCTAAAATTTAAAAAAAGATAGATTGCATGTACTAGTTAAGACTTGAAATTGCAAGTGTAGAGTTTGTGATTGTTTGTTTGTGCCCTGTGATTGGTTTAAGTTAGATGAGGACCATCTGTAGCTCACTCACAATCCTAGTGCATATAAGTTTCTGGAGTCTGTCTTACCTGACTATTAATTCAATAACCACTAGATGCTGCTGCAATGCAAAAGTAGATTTCTGTAATGCAGTGCAACGGAAGCATACAAGTACGTAATATACACATAAATTGGCTAAAATTCTGAAACATGTCGTTTAAGAATAGCACATTTGTAGTTGTAATAGCACTGCAAACATCAGGTTTCCCAACCTAAAATGCTATTTTTAGAGCCCCAAAAACACTTAAAACTTTTTTTTGTTTTAGTACAATGCTGTTTAGTAACTCATTGTCTGCCATTTTGGCCTGGAGAGGAATAATCTATCATTTAAAATGTATAATTGCCCCCCATCCATTTTGACTGGGAGATCTGGCAGTGGTTATTCACCATCAGTCCTAATGAAAATGTATTACGCGTCTAAAGTGGCCAAAGGCAGCCAATGAGTTGAGCAACAAGTTTAAATGTGAGTGTTAAATAATCTAATTTCATTATGGCAACCAAATTAATGAAATTCTATCTGTTTGTAGATGCATGAAAAAAATGACTAGCTAAAATAGCTTGAGTATTGACATAATAATATATAAATAATATTATGAATAATAATGATAAAATGGCGTCAAGGTTTATGCAAAACAATGTCAAATATGCCATACAAAGTCACGTTTAAGCGCAGTTCCTGCTGAATGACAATTGAAACCTAATTACAAAAAAACCTAAGAACTTGTAGTATTATTTAACTCCAGATACACCCTTTATTCAGCAGTGTGCTTTAGATACTCAAAGAATAACATATGGGAAACACATTTTAGAAGACTTGTTTCCCAGATACTTGCACACATTTGGCCATTTTAAAACCTCAAATTTGAAATATTCTGTCGCATATTCGTGATGACTACAAGATTTCTGACTTCTGTAGTGAAATTGTAGATGCTGCACCTATCACTTTATCCCCAGATTGTCTCAAAATGAAGAAAAATGTCGTTTTTACAACTAACGCTCACAACAATATGGCACTTTGCAACCACTACACTTATGGCCATAAATGTCCTGATGCCGGTGTGCCAATCGGCAGGCGCAAGATCAAGTGGTACGCTGCTGACTGGCCATTTTGTGCATCCAATGACTTTACAATGAAGCAGATGTCTTTGTGACTAAACACACACACACACACACACACACACACACACACACACACACACACACACACACACACACACACACACACACACACACACACATACACACACACACACACACACACACACACAATGCCACCACACTGAGAAATGATGCCGGCGTGTGGATGTGTCACTTTAATCTGACCAAGACTTCCTGCTGTTTTCATAATGGAGAAATAATATTTAAAAAAGCCACCGTCAGCACACGCTGTCCATTGGTGGTTAATTTAATCATGTTTCACCAGCACAGTGCGGCTTGTGCCTGCCAGCCAGCCTGCCTGTCCTATCACAAGCCCGACTTTGTTAAGGCTTCACAAATTCACTTGGACCCGATCTGCAAGCTATCGCTTTTCTTCAGGACACCGTGCCATAATATCCCGGGGCGCTTTTTGTAAATGTGTTTGTTGCCTCAATATGCTTGATTTAACCAGTTGAGTCTTAATGACCTATTATCCCTAATGGCACTCTCGGTATACCCTCCACTTGTTTTTATGTTCATGGCTAGCAATTGAAGGAAGAATCTTAAATTGTTCCAAAAAGCTCATAATGTATTTTTGTCTTCGATTGGCTGCTTTGTAAAATGGCCTGAGTTTTTCGGCTTGACGCGCTCGTCCCTGTTCCCCAGGTAACTTGCCTGAGGTTAACAATGAACGCCTTTGAATTCCACTTTCTCTTTGTTAAGTTCACTTCCTGGTCGGGCCATTAACACACAGCGTCGTAAAATTGCCCTCAGGCTTAATTAAAAATCTCCGCCATTGAGGGCCTTGTTTAAGCTTGAACCATGACCGCGGTTTCACTAAAACCAGTCAAACAACACATTTTTAACAGTTTCTGCGTGATGACCCATGTACGCTCACGTCCCACAGTGACATTTAACATTGACGTTGACCGCTTTTTATGATGCCTCTCCATAATATTGACCGTTTATGGATCTCACCTCATTGGTTGTTGAATGGAATTGTCATCAGGCAGCACAGAAGGAGACTTGAACTAAGATACTTATTTAGTGAACATACTAATTCATTAAAAAACAATGGATATTTTCTTCCACGTGATGCTGTCAGTCTTAATATTTTGGACAATATTCCATTGTAAGAGTACATGCCAGTGTCTACATGACCGGGGGGCACAAACAAGCTCCCAGCTGTGTTTTCTTTCTCGGGAGGTCATCTAAATTTAAACTGCTGTTTTCCGTCTAGCGTTGACTTATTGGTTTGCTTAGTTAATGTCAACGGAATTTCAGTAAACAACACTTTCAAAGAAATAAACATAGTCTTAATTATTGAGTTGTTTGGAGGCACTCCGTTTTCTTCCGTTAATCTTTAACATATGTATTTTAAAGTTGTAAAAGGTTTTAACAGGACACGTAGAGGATTTACGCCACTTTTCAAATTGAAAAAGATGATCTGTGTAGGTGTCCTGTTTCACAGATGATGAAAGTTAAGTGTTTCATCATCATGTTGGGAATCTCCATCCCGTGTTCACACAGTATATACAGGGCAAATGAGGTGGAGCGTGTAATAGCGAATCGACAATAAAGGCGACATCACCGATGGGGTTGCACTTGTTCAGCCACCGCAGGAAGTACATCCTCTGTTTCCTCTTTGGAGTGAACTCCGTTCACTGTGTGTTCTCACTCTTCTTTGCATAGAATTGCAGTGAACTGGACGACAAGCTTTGAGTTGTCATGTGTGCCTTTGCATCCTGTAGGAATACAAAGGCAACCTACACTAAGCGTGAGATATTCCACTGTTTGAATTCATTAGGAATCATTTCCAAAAGTTGCTACAAATAATGTAAAATCAAACATTCTTTTGATAGCTACAGATGGAGTGATGAAAGTTAAGGTTATTCTCAACACACATTTGTTCATTCATGTCATTCATGACTAATGTATGCCAAGAAAAACTTGAATGTCTTTCATTTTGGGATGCTTACATATCATTGGTCATAATAACAAACTTTTTGTGGAATTGTTTTCAGCTTTTTATAGAATTTTTGTAGCGCTGGACAAAGGCTAGCATTGTTTTTTTTTTACATATATTCAAGTGTATACAGTAGTACAGTAGTAGTAGTAGTATACAAAAGTAGCACATTCTAAATGAGCGTGTAACTTTTTGGGTATCTGGTGGGCGTGTGTGATTAAAAATTCAATTGAGTGTTAATGCCGAGTTAGCTAATGAACTTACACACCCTTAATTTTGAGTTTACACAATGAGTTGTCATAGCACTAATATACTAGTACGTATACCTATTGACTTGGAATGGAGTCATTCATGGCATCAAGCAACACATTAAATATGAGGTCCATGTTATGATTTTTTATTTATAAGGCCATTGGTGACTTTGCAGTTTAAATCCACAGCGAGCGATGACATTTGCAGGGTTTTAAGTCATGCATCTTGACTATATACTCTATATTATAGACATTATAGAGGCTGTAATGTCAGGGAGCCATGAGAGCACCTTCATTTGTTTTTAACCACAATGCATATTGAAAGTAAAAGGATTAACAAACAATGTGCCTGATTTCATTGCAAGTGAGACATGGCTGCATTTGCAGGCTCTTTACATGTGAACGTCATGTCTATAAGGATGTGAGCTTTGCTTATACAGGAAACCGGGAGGGCAGCTTCCTGTTATGTGGATGGTTGTTTGCTAATCTGTCAGGTGTGTGTTTGTATAGGTTTCTTTGGGAAATGCAATGGATTCTAGAAATGCATTTTTACAAACACAGTCTGATTGAATTATAGAAATACAGTGTATGTTGATGTTGTCTTTTTTTTAGGGGAATGTGCTTAGTTTTAACGCAAATGCCATAAATGAAGTTGGATGCCATTTGCAACATCCAATCTATTTGAACTAAAAAGGATAGCAGTGACTTTTGCCATTGACAGTGATAGACGTCCAATCCAATTGGCCTATTAAGTCAAGGGGACCGCTGACATGCGGGTTGGGTTCACATTTTTTTCCGATTTGCCACAATTGGTCATTTAGAATTTGATTTTTTTCCCCTACACTTTTATATGAGAATGTGTTGTAAAGCTTGCCAGAGCCTGGCAATTAATATCATATTTTTTCTAATTACTGATACTTCTGTATATAAATATTTTGTTATATGGATTGTTTATTCAATATTTAATTTTGTAAATACTGCGCGTTGAATAAACTACGTACATTCGAACGTACGCACGCACGCACGAACGCTCCGTTCGCGCACGCGCACGCAATCACGCACGCACGCGAAGTTTGTGTGCGCCATGAGGAGAAGAGCGGCGGCTGAAGAATGCTGAGCACTCAACGATCATCAGCTGAGTTCTTTTACTCGGCGTCATTACTTTTTTCTCCTTTTTAAAGTCACATTTGACACTAAATTCAACGAAATCGGCTTCGGTGGACGACATGTGGGAGGCGCTTGCTTCATCAAAATGAACACAGGTAAAGCTTTGACTTTCTAACGGTAAATTCTCACCCCCTAAATAATAATTTGTTTGGAATTTATGTTGTTTTTTTGCTAGTTTTGCTTCCATAACTAAGAAAAAAACACATCCAAGCAAGTTAAGCAGCTCCTCATTGTTTTCAGACCATTTCTAGCGTTACTTTACTTTAATATGAATGAGTTTTAGATGATGAGTTATTGTTTTTTGTTTGGAAATGAGTAAAACCATGATTAGCTTCCACCCTCTGCAAATGTTCATGTTTGCTAAATGAAACACATTTATCACATCCACATTGACTCATTTGTCACCGTCTAATACAAACGATACAGTACGGTGGTTGCATTCTAAATGCATGAACAGTTGTTTTAAGAGCCTTTGAATCACAGGAAGCCACTCTGGGAAATCCCTTCCATTATTGTTCCTCCAAAGGGTAGACAGACAAGCTTTTAGAAAATATACCTAAAGAACCAAACGTATATTTTCAAACGTGACAGTGGCATGAAACTTGGAACAAATCGTAATCTTAAATCCTCAAACCCACATGACTGCAACATTTAAAGGAGACTCTTAAGGAACTATATTCTATTTAAAGACACCCCATCTTACTGTTTCCTTTTCCTGTTGTTCCTCCAGACTGCGCCAACAAGCCTTATGTCGCTCCCAAGCCAACACTTGTTTGTCCAACCCGCATGTCGCTTATGTCGGTGACCAGAGGTCCCAAACCTTCTGTTGCCCCCAAGCCTATATTGAAGCTATATTCCCGAGAAGCCCTCCTATCTGGGATTCAAGAGGGATGCAATAACGGGGTTCACAATGGAGCGGCAGGTCCAGACAAGGAGGCTCCCGATGTGGTGTCGTCGCAAAAGCAAAACGCAAGCGAGAAGCGTCAGGTCCACGAAGACGAGATGCTGCCGAAGATGGATGACGACTGGAGACTAACGGACAGCGCCCTCACAGATGATGCGGACCCCCTAAACACGCCGTGGACCAGCGACGACCGGCTCACCATTGACTCGGAGGACGCGGTGGAGATGATCGACACCACGGACGTGACGGAGGACATGGACGAAGATGCGGGCGAAGCCCTGGCCGACGCAGATGGCCTCTCGATGGGAGACATTTCCGTTAACAGCGTGGACGAGGAAAAGGGGGAAAGGATAGAAAAGATGGCATCCGGGCGAGAACAGCTGGACGACACAAACAGGTCTCTGACTGACGGTCTCCCCAGTGAATCCAGCCAACATGCGTCCACTCCTAATGGCGACTACTGCGAGTCCCTTAATGGCGATCACAAAACTGGTAAAAACCTGCAGCTCAGTTCAATCGAGGAAGACCACCACATGCGATTTAGTGACCAGAAGCAGATCGTCCGTGAACCGAAGAGGCACTTGGAAGAATCTCAAAGCCACGAGCCTTATTATGTGTCTCCAGAGGACATTATCAAGAAAGAAAGCCCAAATCACAACAGTGTTTACAGTGTCCCATGCAGTCCACTTTCACCAAGGCATGACGACGTCTACCACAAGAGTCGAGGCCAACAAGGCTCTGTAGGATACCAGAGAAGTCAGTCCGTGACAAGCGAAGAGCACAAACTGGATGCCTTGCTGAATCGTTTGTACCGTCAACCCAAATTCCGTCTGCTCTGCAACTCTGATACCTCATTGACTTCCTCTTTTATGGGAAACCAACTGATCGTGCCGAGAAAACCAAGCTTTTTTGGACACGCTCTGGGCGAGGAAATCACCGACATAGACGCCAGAGACGACCACCTGTACGAGGACCCGGGAGACGATAGCTCCGATGGAGAAAACGTGTTTCCTTTGACCAGGACCCCGTCGGGACTTCGCTCTGGCTCCTTGTCGCATCACATGAACAGCGAATCGGGAGGACGCCTCATACATGCATCTAGCTTCGGTCAAAAAGCACCCGTGTTGAGCAGCAGCCCCGTGTTGAGAGGATACCCCAAACCTCACTATCTACCCCTTTACCCGCCGTCCTCCGTGTCCACACCAGTGTGTTCCCACAGAAAGACGGAAAGCTCTCCTTGCGGAAGGTTCTCCAGATCCTCATCCAGTGGCCTGTCCACACCCACATCTGTAGTGGACATCCCTCCTCCTTTTGAGCTAGCCTACATCACCAAGAAACCCATTGCCAAGAGTTCACCATCGCTCCTAATTGACGTGGACCCCACGGAGAAAAACCAAAAGAAGAAATCCTCTATCAAGCGCTTCCTGATGCTAAAATTTAAGCGGAAAGTGGAGACCAATCGGTCCAACCTGTCCTCGTCCGAGTCCTCGACGGAGTCCAGCCACCTGACACCCAGTAGACTACTGGATTCGGATAGACGCAGCGCTACTAATTCTCCACGACTGCTCCAGCGCTCTACCTGCCGACCGCAGGCGTCACCCGAGACGCCACCCGCCCTCTTCTTCTACCCGGCGGCCACGAGAACAGAAAGCTCACTGGCGTTCCTCAATCGTAGCGTGGTGCGGGTGGAATCTTTCGAAGAGCGCTCCCGTGTGCCTTTCTCGCCGCTGCCCCTCACCAAGCCTCGTTCCATCTCGTTCCCCAACGCAGATTCCTCCGACTATGAAAACATCCCTCCTGTAAACTCGGACTACGAGAATGTTCAGGTCCCGCAGTGGCGGTCCGCTCGCCCGCAGCCTTTGGGTGACTTCTTCGAGCGCCCCACGCGAGCACTGTCATCCGCAAATGAGACGGACGGTTACGTGGACATGAGTAGCCTTCCTGGCTTTGACATCAAGGCCAAATCATCTGGACAGGAAGCAGAGAGGTGAGTTGTATGGTAATAAAGACGGTACATGGTCGATTAGTCGCCGGTCTTTTGGTCGTCGATCTTTTGGTCACGGTCTTTTGGTCGCCCGGAAGGTAAGTGATAATTACCATTTAAATCGTTGCTCAAATTCCCTCAATACAAACTGCGAATTACTATATAGTCATACTTAATGCCCTAGTAATTATTAGGCTAAAGAAAAGCTCCAAATTTTCCCGGACTTTTATTGTTTTTTATTGGAGAACTTGTTAAGACCCTGACTGACGTAGCTTCTTAAAGGGACAACGCGTGTACATACAAACTCTTATACACTCACATGTCGGCTAAGTGAAACTGCTCATGGCCATTGTTGGCTTTTATTGATGCATAGACCGTGTTGTTTTACCTTGTTTTGTCGCCGGTCTTTTGGTCGCCCGTTGTCACGGTCGGAGCGACCAAAAGACCGCGACCAAAAGACCGATGACCAAAAGACCGGTGACCAATCGACCGCACACAAATAAAGACCAGTTGGAGAGAACTATAATACATTTATATATTTTGTGAGCCTTAAACGGTAGAATGATGTACTAGACCACGGGTGTCCAAACTACGTCCAGTTTTTATTGGCCCGCAGCAAATCATGAAAGTATTGAATATGGCCTTCACAAGAAGCTTAAATCCAGCCTACTTTTCACATTTCACTGAAGTAAAAAAAATAAATACATTTTTAAAAGTTCATAAAAATGTGAAAATCCACGCTGAAATTCGCAAGCGGAAGCCACTCCCTCGCCCTCTTACTGAAGTAAAAAAAACATATATATATTTTTTAAATAGGAGTGACCCTATTTCGTGGTTTTTCGTTTATCGCGACCATGTCTGGTCTACATTAACCGCGATAACCGAGGGATCAGTGTATAATTTTCCAAAGCGTAGTTGAGTAGACCTCTTAAAAAGTTCTGTCTGGTTTATTCGCGCAATCGCCCGAAAGCATTCTATAAGCAGCTGCTTCCGAAGCTGTCAATAGAGCTAAAACACTCAGCCATGAACCTCGGGCAGAAGGAGAACTAATAGTTTGCTTCTCCTTAAAGGCTTTATGGCATTTACTGTGTTTGCATTCAAGAAGTCACAAAGTCAGCGACAGATTAGACGAAGCTAGAAAGTGTCCACATGCCTCGTATACCTCTTTCGAAGCTTGATGTGGCAGCCCGTAATGAGCCATAGCGGGTAATGATGCACGCATGTTGTTCATATGTCGCTCATTTGCATCTCAGTGGGGTTGAAATCCACTGATGTTTGCCATGTTCACTATTGCATCACGGCTGTAATGTAAAGAGGCTTTTTATTCGCATATGGTGTGCGTTCCCTGTCGCGTTGCACCCAGTCTGCAAATACATCGAGGCCCCCCCGTCGAGTGGGACCAACAGACGCTGCGACTTGAGTGCAGTTGCCACTCCGGGCTTTGCTAAGGCTACTTTATTGGTTGCAGTAAAGCTGCAATGTTTCAACTATTCACACTCATATGGAACACTAGAAATGTTTAATGTGGTGATATTTTGCTGTGGGGATCACAAACGACTTGTAGGGCTCATATAAATGAACGGATTTATCGGCTACTTAGTTGGAGTAGTAGTTTTGAAGGGCACTTTATAGGCATACCTGTATAAAGTAATGTGATTTTTGTATTCTGAATCTGGTTGTAGTTTGCTGTTGTGTAGAATGCTATTACTTTTTCTAACAGTGTTGTGATTCTGTGGTCATAAATTCATGCCTGCACACATTAAGTATGAATAAGCAGTATGGATAATTAATTTCATTTAAATCCTAATACTCTTGAAATCTAAAAGGCTAAGGGGCTGCCATTTGTATGTGATTGGATTCAACTGTAATTGTTATGACAAGTGATATGACAAAAAACGGACGGAAAAAATTCACATTGTATCTAATCTAAATTGCATAAGGAGTAATGAATGTGAAATCATAGTTATAATATGAGTTTACAACTCTTTCATTTTATATTATACTTTTCTCTAAATGACTTCTCGGTAGCGGCCAAGTGGGAGAGTGGTTAACGCGTCGCTCTCTCAGTTTTGGGATTGAAGGTTCGATCCCAGGCCGGTCCTCACTGTGTGGAGTTTGCATGTTCTGGAGGTTTTTCTCCCACATCCCCAAAACATGCAGGGTAGGCTGGTTGAACACTATAAATTAGCTGGGATAGGCTCCAGCACCCTCTGCGAACCTTGTGAGGATAAGCGATTTGGAAAATAAATGATTGTCTTCTCAGCTTGCTAAACAAATGTACGTTTCAGTTTAAAATAACAGGGTTTACTCTGGTTTCAGTGCTTATACAGAAGCCTACCGAGTGTGTCCACTAGCTGCTGGTGCACAAATGAGCGGTGCTGTGATTGGACCCTCAGCAGCTGATGAAGATGCTGGATGCACTACTGAGGAGGAAGAAGCAGGTGGTGAAAGCATCTATGACAGACAGGTACTCTTAGAAAAAGTCAAATAGACTTTTATCTGCATGTGCTACATTATACAAACCCGTAAAAATTTACCATTTGCATTTCAAAATTAATAAAAAAAAGGTATTTTTTCAGACTATTGAGTATAAGTCATCACAGCTAAAGAACACAAAATGAAGAATATATAAGTCACAACGAAGTTCATATTTTTGGGAGGGCAATTTTTTTATTTGATCAGAAACCAAGAACTAACAAACAAGTCACAATAAGAATATGGATAACAACAGGCTAAATAGGCGTTTATTCACATAACAATAGTCTAAAATAACAACCTAACAGGCTGAGAAGAAAAACAACCATAAATAGTTGCATAAAAAGTACAACTTATAGTCTGGAAAATTCAGTAAATGGCCATTTTCTTTCAGGCATATTGATGCCCGAGAAAAAAAAAAAGCGTTCATAATGCTCTTCCCATCAGGTTCGATGAGGCACATTATTATTATTAACATTTTATGACAGATTGTAGACCATTTTATATTTAGAGGGCCAAAACGCTACTATATTTCTAAGCAGGGTTTATAACCAACTCAATTTTATAATCTATATAACAACGCTTTACAGGTGGATGGTCGATCCCGAGCTTTTTACATCGCAATGGAGCTACTGGATACTGAAAAAGTGTAAGTTAGTACCTCATCATCATTCCAACTCAATTGAGTCCCTGCTCAAATTGTTCTGTTTTTTTCTGTTTATAGGCACGTGAAAGCACTCAAGCTTCTTCACGAAGTAAGTGATCGAGCCATTCATTTGTTTTATTTTCTCTAGATTTCAGGAGCATTAAAAAAAACAAAAAAAAGAAGAAAACACCTAAACTCCCCTTAACTGATTCTCTGCCATTGATACCGAGAGACTTCCAATCCATTCTAACAATTAAAATGTTTCTAATGTCGTCAATGGTGCTGCAACATTTAGCATCTATTTAGGTGCGGCAAATAGAAGTTAACATGTTACATATTTTCCTTTTAGTTTTCTTCATTATTTATGAACTCGAGAAGAGACTCGCTGCCAAAGTTAGCTTCATTTTCTTAATGAGGGCTTAATGAGCGAGACTGTTTCACTTCCTTTTAATTCTGCTAGTTAGCTTAATGAACCACTTGGCCTATTTTGCTGCAGATAAAGGAAGTGAAAGAACGCAAAAGAAAATTGTCCCTTAATCGGACACATCTTCATAAAGAGGACGTCCATTTAGTTTCAAATAAGGAACCCCTTGTGCCGCAGGACTTTCGCCACGCGGTAGGGACGTCGGCGGGGGACGACGGAGAGCCCGTTATACGAGAAAAAAGACTTTGCGAGATTCTCAACGAGCTGCCTGATGTGTACCGCTTGCACTGCACGATTCTCGCTGAGCTGGAGAATCGGACACGGCGATGGTGAGAATGATGTTTCGACGTCAAATCCAATTTGCGCACGTCTTCCATTGCACAATGTAATTGTTTGTCGACACAGGGAGGAAAGCCAGAGGATTGCAGACATCTTCCTCTCCAGGAAAGCAGAATTCTTGCTCTTTACCACCTACATTGGACACTATGACCGAAATATGAACCTGCTGGAGGAGAGTTGCCGCACCTCAGCGGCCTTCGCGGCCATTGTCCGGCAGTTTGAGGTTGGCGCAAGCACATCACACACAAGCGCTGCATTTTTACCGACTATAGCTTTGGGGGAATAGTGTTGGAAGGGCATGTCCAATTTAATTTTATTTGTTTTCAAATTTGTCGGGAAAAAATGATTTCTAGCTAATTCGCTGCCATTGATGCCAAAGCATTGGTAGTTGAAATGTGAATCTAAAAATACTGGATTTTATATATAATAATTAGATTTGAATTAGTATTTCATTAATTTCAGTTTAAGAAAAAATAGTCACGGGCCACCTGATGGTGTAGTTGTTCACTAACCTGCCTCCGGTGGGGGCAGACGCAGGCTCGATTCCCGCTGGTGGTGGTATAATTGTGGGTGCGAATGGTCGTCTGTTTCTCCGTGTGCCCTACGGCTGACTGGCGACCAGTCTAAGGTCTAGCCTGCCTTTCCCCTGAAGTCAGCTGGGATGGCTTCGGCACCCCTGCAACCCTTATGAGGATACGTGGTACGGAAGATGAATGAATAAAAATTATTCACCCTCTGTTTTTTTGTTAAACAATAGTGTGTTTAGTTTGCAGCAGTCCGTGAATGAACTTATCATATTGAATTTGTTGAATAAATTAATTAATTCAGTCACCTAGCTTCCGTGCTGTTCAGGTTGTAGGGGGTGCTGTAGCCTATTCCAGCTAACTATGGGCAGTAGGTAGGGTAAATACTGACCTGGTTGCTAGCCAATCGCAAGGCACAAATGTTTAATGAATAAAGGAAAAGAAAACAAATAGTGACCAGTGAAAAAAATACTAAATCAATGCAACGAATATTGCGGGAGACTTGGGCATTAAAATACTAGATGCGTCAGATTAATGAACAAACTTCTAGCAAAGTATCTCCAGAACAAAACAAAGTTCACTCAACATGGCTATTTTTTTTCCTTGGTTCAGTAACAACTTGCTTTTAATGCAGTTGACATTTGGAAGTCCACGTGTACACTGACTTTCCTGTGTTGTAAAGGTCTTTTAAGCATGAAGAATGGTCTGTCACCTCCTCGCTGCCTTTCCTTATGCGCTGGCTGGTCTTTATTCAGTGGCAGAAAATGCAGTCTGGACGACATACAGTGTGAATGGAAGTTTAACCTTTATTATCTTTCGAAAAAAGGACCCGACTACAAATAATCTATCGTGAAATCATAAAGCACTGAAATTTTGATCATGGCTAGATGTACTATTGTTTATCGAAGAAATACAGTAGCTGGAGTCAAATTCTCATCTCATTTTCTAAACCGCTTTATCCTCACTAGGGGCACGGGGGGTGCTGGACCCTATCCCAGCTGACTTCGGGTCAGAGGCGGGGGACACCCTGAATTAGTGGCTAGCCAATCGCAGGGCACAAGGAGACAAACAACCATTCATGCCCACATTCATACCTAGGGGCAATTTAGAGTGTCCAATCAGCCCACCATGCATGTTTTTGGAACTTGGGAGGAAACCAGAGTACGCGCAGAAAACCTACGCAGGCCCGGGGAGAACATGCAATCCCCACACAGGTGGACCGACCTGGATTTGAACCCACGCCTCCCACTTATGTTTTACCCCATTGGCTACTCGTGACAGCGAGTGCTCCATTTTTACGCGGGTGTACTTCTTATGGTCCACAATTCATATGATATTCCACTCTAAGTGTATTATTGCACTGAGAATGATTTTTGTTCACAGCAGTCGAGCCCGTCCGGCCAAACAGTTCCACTCAAGCAACAACTCCTGCAGGTGATTGTGCGGGTGGCTCAGTATCGCATGATCCTTACAGGTGAATACCTTTATTAAGAAAAATAAAGTAGAATCTTGCAAAGCTGTGAATGAACTGATTTATCACTCTGGCTTTCAGATTACTTGAACAACCTCTCCCCTGATTCACAAGAATATGAAGACACTCAAGGTATCATAAACATGCTGAATAAAAACTGCTGTTGTTCACATGGGAGTCTTACAGGACCTTGTTTGTTTGTTGTTGTTGGCGACTTTATGGCTCATTTATTTCATTTGGCATGGAGAGGTATTCTAGAGAGAGCCAATTTAGATGCCTTTACTAGAAACGAGGTGAGCCACCAGTGGTCATTTTTGCAATGGCTAGAAATCATCTGAGTCGCAGGAAAACAAGTAAACAAGGTGTTTCATGCATAAAAGAATCTTTGGTGAAGAGGCATATAAGCTGTTTAATGCTCGTAGATTGCAGTGCTGTAGAACTGCAATGTCATCTTCTTATTTCCGCTATTTGCTTGCCTTTGTTTAGGCGCTCTCGTGATTGTGGCGGACATTGCGGACCAGGCAAACGACAGTTTAAGAAATGGGGTGAGTGTAATATCTTTTTTTCCCCTCAAGATAATTGAATGACATCTTGCCGAAGGATGGAAAGAGCCACAATTGGCTCCAGTGGCGCAGCTATTATCGTCAATTGTACTGAAATGGTTGAGGGATAATGGTTCAACACGCTGACTGGGCAGGAAGGAGTGCACAAAGTTCCCTCAAACAATATACGAGGGCTGGGAGATGACACTTGAATGCATCTTTTCCTTCTTTGACGCTTTCATGAGGCTTTTATTCTGATTCAAGGAGCAAAAAAAATAAAAAGTTGCTCTTGTTTTTAGCTCTTGCTTTTGGAAAATACATCTCACCACCAGAATGAGTAGCTAGGGATCAAGCCATAGGAAGTTTAAAGACGGTAGTATAAACCTAAAAAATAAAAAAAGGTTATTTGCTAGAATATAAACTCAGTTGACCCCATGAGCATCTCCATCTGAAGCCATTGGTGTGGACTTGATTTATTTTTTGTCAAAGTATTAGAGGTATTAGAGTTTACTTTACCCTTGAAACTGATTTATTATGGATTCACAAATCACTAAAGACACAGTGAAATAGTATTTTCTTATCCATTTGATGATCGGGTAAAGCACAAATGTACAAAAACAGGAAAATAAAAAGAACGTGAAATCCCGGATGCTGTGGCTTAATTTAAAATTGGCCCACCTGCATAGATTTTTAGAGGAAAATTTGGTTGTTTTGGCAATTAAAATGAGACATTAAAAGTTTCCTATGTGTTTTTCTTATTTTCTATTCACCGTAGGAGAATTTACTACGTTTGGTCAACATCGATTACAGTGTTCACGGTCAGCAAGACCTTCTGCAGCCTGGTCGGGTAGGAAGGATTCTTATTGCATTGTTTTAATGCATACCAGAATGTACCACTTTTGCCATCAACACTGATTTAATATAATATTATTAACTTCTGGTTTTCTGTGACTAATCATTGCATATGGCGTCATTTTTTTCCCTTTAGGTGTTTGTTAAGGAGGGCACGCTGATGAAGGTGAGCAGGAGGAGCCGACAGCCTCGCCACCTGTTTTTGGTACGTGCTTAGTTTTCTATGTCAAATTACATAAATGTTTTTAATTTTTTTAAGTAAGTAGCACCTTAAAAAAATTGCCCAATTTAAGAATGACTTGAGATTAATCTTGCCGGCTGATGGTGTAGAGCAGGGGTGTCAGACTCGGGTTGTCGCGGGCCGCTTTAACGTCAACTTGATTTCACGTGGGCCGGACCATTTTGGATATAATATTTAGATGTTTTTTATTTTTATAAATGGATTAAAAGAACTGGATTAAAAGCCCTGAATATTCAGTTTTTTTATAGATCCAAAACAATGTTTATTTTAGCTTTTTTTAAAATATATTTTTAGATTTTACAAAATGATTTTTGAACTAAAAACAGAAAAAAATGATTAAAACATTACAATTATTGATTTAAAAGCGGGAAAATCAGGAAATTTAATATACATCTATACTCTTCATTTTAATTTGATCCTAAAACAGAAAGTCGGCACTCATGATTTACTTTCCCGGGCCACACAAAATGATGCGGTGGGCCAGATTTGGCCCCCGGGCTGCCACTTTGACACATGTGGTGTAGAGGTTCATTTTCTTTTGTTGTTGTTGTAGTTTTTAAAAATATATATATTTACGAGTGAACAGTTAAAAAGTGGGAGTACTCTTTTCACACGGGTAACAGTTCGGTAGATTGTGTGAATATTTTTCCAGAAAAAAAAGGGTTCAAGCTGTTTATTGTGGGAGCAGTCACAGAATGAATTAAACTTGTAAATCAAGTCACCACTGGATTTGCTTGGTAATGTATGCGTGTTCACTGAGACCCACCTTTTTCCTTTTGGCTCATTTCTTTGTCCGTGTTACTCTATTAAGAGCAGAATTTCCTGACAGGATGTTTCTGGATGCAAACTTCCGGAGACAGCAGAGGAAAGATCAAAACTATACATCCTTACACATTACATCAACATTACACATTGACTGACACACAACCGTTACGCGTTGGCTCATATTCCTTGAAGTGTGCTAGATACTTTATATATTTATTTATTTTTAAAGATTTTTTTTTGTTATTTAGATTTTTGGAAGGGTGCCAACATTCAAATTCAGTGCTTTTCCATCCTGCAAATCCTTTCCAATTTTATAGTTAGGACTCCAATTAACTGATAAAAAAATGCTCGTAAAAGGTTGTTGTGTCTGTCTTCTGCCCTGCTAGTGTTTCTACCTTGATGGTGATCAAGTTTTATTAGCGCTTATTAATAAGAGGATAATAAAACATACCTGCTGGAACACGAGATATATACACTAAAATTCAAATCTGTGGCAGTCCAGTGGGCGAGTGGTTATTGCGTCGGCCTCACAGTTGTGAGATCGAGAGTTCGATCTCAGGTTAGGACCTTCCTGTGGGGAGTTTCCATGTTCTCCCCGGGCTTGCGTGGTTTTTCTCTGGGTACTCTGGTTTCCTCCCACATCCCAAAAACATGCAGGGTAGTCCTGGTGGAACACTGTAAGTTTCCCCTTTGGTATGAATGGTTGTCCGTCTTCTTGTGCCCTGCGATTGGCTGGCCACCAATTGAGGGTGTCCCTCGCCTGGTTAGCTGGGATTGGCTCCAGCACCCCCCGCGACCTGAGTGAGGCTAACCGATAAAGACAATGAATGAAGGAATTCAGATCCACATGATGTAATTCAGTGGTTAATTTATAACTATCAAAAGATCACCATTATGTGTGGTGGATGATTAATAAAATTGTGTGTACTATATAAGGGAAAGAATTATCCTCATGAGCCACAGCAGTGCAGTAAACATTAGTAATAGGCAAATGAAATCCAATTAAATAGCTTACATCGCCGTCTGGCGGTGAGTAGCTTTCCCTGCAGTTTTCCTGAATGCTTTTTTTACCCAAAAGTTATATTTTGCAGTTATGCAGGGTATAGTTGTTTTCTACTGTAAATTAATTAATTAATTTTAAATTATGTCTTTATGTTTATAGATGAACGACATTGTACTTTACACATTCCCGCAACAGGACGGCAAATACAGACTTAAGAACACTCTGTCTCTCACTGGATTAAAGGTAAAAAAAAATATATATATATATATAGAACTTGTATGTTTATGCTCTTATTTTGACATATTCTATTATTTTACAAATCATTTTTTGTTTTATTCATAATAGAATTTGAATGACTTAAAAAAAAAATCAACCTTATTGAAACTAACCATATGTACTATATAAGGAAAATTAAGATGGGTCACATTTATTGTTTAAGCCTGATGTATTTTGACTTTCAACTTTAAACTTTAAAAATATCAACATATTGCAATTCTTTCAAACAATTTGAGATTGTTTGCTTTATTTTCACAAAGAAATTTCTTGCTCACATTTTGGATTTTGTTCATGACATCACCTCTTCATTGCCTAGGTCACTAAACCCATCATAGAAAATGTCCAACATGCACTAAGGTTGGAGGGAACTGACATCTCCATCACCTTGTCTGCAAGGTGGGTAATCGTCAGAGATTAGAATGGAAAGTATGTGATATTCGGAAATATTTCATTTAGTAATAGCGTGTTATTTTACAGTTCTTTTATTGAAAGTGAGGACTGGTTTTACACTTTGAGTCGTGCTGTGAGTGAACACAACCGAGGGTCCGTGCCGGGCAATAACTGCTTTGGAGAGGTAAACAAACGTGTTTTACTCCCACTCTATGTTACTCTACCTCACCATGCGCATGGTGGTTCATTCACTCCAATGTTTGTGTGTCCAGGCCAGAGATTATCTACGTGTCACCTTAGGGGAAAAGCCCCCCACTTTAGTTCCAAGTTCTCAAGTGATGATGTGTATGAACTGCACCGCGGACTTTAGCCTGACTCTCCGTAGACATCACTGCCATAGCTGTGGAAGGGTGAGTGGCAAAAAAAATGAACTCACCCATTTAAAATGCTGCAACTAAAATGTCCATGTCTGTTGCTTTTCTGTATTTTTGTACTTCCTGTGGTGCCCTCTTGCTGGCACAGATTGTTTGCAGGAGCTGCTCCAGGAATAGATTTCCCCTCAAGTACATGAAGGAGCGTATGGCCAAAGTGTGTGACCACTGCTTCAACGAGCTCAAGAAGAGAGGTGTGAAATGTCACAGTTAGAATTACGAGACTAAAATTGCACTCGTACTTGAACGGAACACAGTAGTATTGTAAAATTGCAGGGTGTTGCTTGAGATACACAATATTTATTATCATCCAGCTAAGGATCTCTATTGGAAATGCGGATTACCATTATAGATCAAATTATGAATGATCCTCTTAAAACACTGCATTAATTAAAACATTAAATACAGAATATAAAAAACTGATTATAGCTGTAAAATATGTTTTAGTTGGTGAAGGCCTGAGGCCTTTCGTTTCTTAAATATTGGAATTAGTCATCAGTCACTGCATCCTTTAAATTGCCAGTATTTGACAACTTCTGCCAGGCTGCATTGATTTATGAGCCAAACCTTTCCAGAGTGTAAAAGAGTGATTCATCAGTTTCTCCTTGACACATAGTTGTTTAAAAGCGTGTACCCTTCAGGGGAAGACACGTGCGCCCCACCGGTGAAGAGCAGCCCTCGTGCCAGCCGCTCGGCTCGTCCTCTCTCCTCCGTCTTTCAAAGCATCCACCCTCCAAACATTTGGAGGCATCGTAAAGGCATGCTCACCTTCAACGAGGTACGCCTCCCCCACGGGACGTGACGGTAAACAGAATGACAGCAATGGCAAAACTCCTCGCGCAGGTGACCGTGTCCGACGAGGGCTCCATTAGCGGTAGTCTTCATCGCAGCAAGAAGAGCAAGAAGAACTGGAAGAGACTGTGGTTCCTCCTAAAAGACAAGGTGCTTTACACCTACAGAGGCCAAGAGGTGAGGGGACAAATGCACTCCCCTTCAACCTGACTCAAGTGTTTTGAACTGCATTTGTTTGAATTTGGTGAGGATGATGAGGATGAGGATGAGGATGGTGGTGATGGTGGTGATGATGAGGACGATGAGGATGGTGATGGTGGTGAGGATGATGATGATGATGATGATGAGGATGGTGATGGTGGTTAGGATGATGATGATGAGGAGGATGAGGATGGTGGTGATGATGAAGATGAGGATGGTGATGTGATGGTGGTGAGGATGAGGAGGATGAGGATGGTGGTGATGATGAGGATGAGGATGGTGATGTGATGAGGATGGTGATGGTGAGGACGAGGACGAGGACGAGGATGATGCTGATGCTGATACTGATGATGATGATGTGGAGGAGGCGGATCATGATGACGACGATGAGGATGATGATGGTGGTGAGGATGATGATGATGATGATGAGGATGGTGAGGATGATGATGAGGATGGTGATGATGAGGATGAGAATGAGGATGATGCTGATGAGGAGGAGGAGGCGGATGATGATGATGATGATGATGACGACGATGATGACGACAACGATGACGACGACGATGATGATGATGATAATGACGATGACGACGACGTTGACGATGATGATGATGTTGTTGGTTCTGCAGGAGCAGGTGGCCTCCGAGAGTTTGCCTTTGCTGGGCTTCACGGTGAAGCTGCCGGACAACCCCCAAGGAGATGATGACGCCTCTAACATGTTCCAGCTTTATCACAAAAACACGTTGTTCTATACATTTAAAGCAGAGGACAACTACACGGCGCAGAGGTTAGAAACACGTTCCGTTGTTCAGTCCAAAAAGCCAGGGGGAGTTACCATTCACATATTTTTGACTATACCGTGCGAGAAATATCCAAATTCAGAAATTCTTAGTCAGTGAGATGATTTACTCCCATTGACAGGTACAGAATTCAAACATTAAAATTAACATAGAGACATAGCAGTGAATTTCATCATTTCTCTGACCATGCTCATGACTCAAAATTTTGCCCAAAATACATTCATAAAGACGTACTGGCAGGGCGTACAGAATATTTGTTGTGTTGCTCCATTGTTTAGCATGTTAGTATTAAGATAGTGGAATTCAAGGCAAAGATGTAACTATTCTTAATGCATAATTTGAGAATAAGCATAAACCTTTCCTCATGTCCAACCTTCTATTTGCACAGGTGGGTGAACGCCATGGAAGAAGCCACTGTTTTATAGGACGAACTCATTTCACCTCAAGCTTCAACTGTGATACATGAAAAGAGAAAAGAAAACTTGATTACGATGCGCGCAAACTGCAAGTTCCCTGACAAATACTGCAGGAAAGTATTGAAAAAGAAAGTGTATCCTTTGCAATTGTGTGCTAGACTTTTGCCTACCATTGCAACCGTATTGCAGGTGTGATGCTGTGCACCACATGAAGCGCTGACCCAGTTACATGCCAGTCATATCAGCCCCTGATCAGGCAGGACCCATAAAAATGCAGTTTTTTTAAAAACACATTTTTTCAAATTGTAGTCTTCCCCTTGACGTTGCTACTCCTAATGACAATATGATTAATGACTGGTTTCATTTATCTAAAATGAAGTGTTAATGAAGTATTGTCTTGTACTGTGCTATTTGATGCACTTTTTGCACTGATTTAAAAAAGAATTTGTATCACATAATCATAAAACAAGCCATGTTCCCCCTCCATTTTCATGTGGAATACGATATACTGTACCGTTTAGTAGAGTCTAGTCCAGTATTTCAGAACTTTTATGCCTCCATTGCACATATTTGACAAAATCTCATGACACACCACCTAAGAAAAATGTGCACATTTTGACTAATGTTGACCTCTTTTCACCAATGTACTTTCTCAATGTCAAATGTAGGCCTGTTTAACTGAACATGGTTATTATTCTATTTTTTAAATGGCAACAAGTGGACACACTGGATAATTTTACCTTCTAATAATCTAGCAGAAATGCATTCCCATTATTCTTACTGTCACTATACATAAGTGGCATAGATAGATTGGAGTGAATAAATCCTCATTTGTGAGCAATTTTAGTGAAATTGAAGATTTTCCCACTGCACTTGTCTTGAAATCAGCAGTCTGTTCTTGTCAGCAATATTTGACATCCCATTATTACTGATCGACAGCAGTGGACTTTGGACCGCATTTGTTGATTTATCGAGCCTCGTTCGAACTCATCGCATTGAAGCAAAGAATGGCATAACAATGGAAACAGTCTGTGCCCTGTTGATGAATGCTGGTCTTAACATTGACATTCTGCAGGCTGTTATTGACTTAAACCACGCCATACAGGACACTATGTAATGTTATGGAAACATCCGTCCGATGCTCTTTCAGAAACCCCCCACTGATGTCAACAGTTTTCTGCACGGCCTGCCAAAAGGCCACGTTTGCGCTGCTTTTCTTCTCTCCCAGAGGCTCGCTGACCCAGAATATTGTCAAGTGGAAGGCCACTTTTCTGTGCAAGTTGAGAAGTTGCAGACAGGCTCGCTCTACATAGAGGGCAGCTCATTCATCATGCTGCCCTCCATTTCTAGACCCCGTTTTTTTTACACGGGTTTCCTTTGACTTTTTTTGCCGCAGTAGTCTCCTTGCCCTGCTCTTTCATATTGCCCTCATGAAGACGTCATTAGAAATCCATTTTCAGGACGTAATGCTCCATAATGAAATGTGTGTCTAACATTTTCACACAGGAGGACAAAAACATTAAAAACAACTCTTAATATGCAGTTTGCATTGTTGCAAATGAGAACACTAGTATTCATTCTCTTGAATGTGGCTCTTTGCTTCTTAGCATATTTTGTATATACTGTGGCTCTTTGCCTTGTTGCATGTTTATCTTATTTTTATTCTCTTTTAAAACACACTCAAATTCATCAGGGAACATTAAAAACTAATTATATTTTAGAAAATGATTTGGCAGATTGGATCTTTTTATGCTGCTTTTGTCCTACCTAAGGTGTGGCTCTTAGACTCTCACAGTTTAAAAATTTGGCTCTTTGTGTCTAATTTGTTCGCCACCCCTGATTTAATTAGTTCGCAAATATGTGGACACAGGAGCTTTTTCAAGCTTTTTCTTTTCCGGTGCTGCATCAGCATGTGTGATCGTCCAAACCCACTTCCATGTTGCCGCAGGGAGAAGCAATGTAGAGGAACAAAATAATCAATTCCCACTTTGCACATGCACACATTGCCTAATCAATACCCCTGGACATATTCGTAGTGTGTAACTTGCTCTGCTTTAAATCATTGATGAAGCAAAAAAAAAAAGGGAACTTTAGTGTGATTTTTGTGAGAGCCGTCAAGTGGAAGTCTGATGACACCTTTGCTGTGGTGGTTGAAGTATATTGTACTCACACCATACTTAAGCAGAAAGTCAAATATTTATGGAGCTTAAAAGATGAAAATGAAGAGGTATTCAATCCTTTACTAAGAAAAAAAAATTGAATAATTTTAACATCACAATCTTTGAAACTCTTTTCTGCAGGTGATTTATACTGCCTCTCTTTTTCAGCATCTTCCATTCATTCTATGTATTGAGAACATTAAGAAGCCTATGTAAGGAATTATAGTTACATTCAGGGGTTCAATTTTAAAAATGAAAAAATAAACATGGTGGCTCGAGTGGTTAGCACGTCGACCTCTCAGCTTTGGGGTCCTGGGTTCAAATCCAGGTCGGTCCACCTGTGTGGAGTTTGCATGTTCTCCCGGGGCCTGCGTGGGTTTCCTCCGGGTAGTCTGGTTTCCTCCCACATTCAAAAAAACATGCATGCTAGGCTGATTGGACACTCTAAATTGCCCCTAGGTATGAGTGAGTGTGAATGGTTGTCATTTGTCTCCTCATGCCCTGCGATTGGCTGACCACCAATTCAGGGTGTCCCCAGCCCGAAGTCAGCTGGGATAGGCTCCAGCACCCCCCACAACCCTACTGAGGATAAAGCGGTTCAGAAAATGAATGAAAATGAAAAAATAAACATCAGGTATGTTTCCTTTAATTTTTTTGTTAACTTTCCGCCACTGCACATTTTTCTGTTCCAGGCTGATAAAAAGCTCCAATCACATTGCTTTTCATTCAACATTGGCGTGTGTGGGTAGCACATCCTCGGGGTAGAATTACAAGATGACATTACATAATGTTTGGGGGAGATTACAGGAACAACTGTGTCAACTTGATGTCTTTCTTTCATTTCTGGGTTTGCATTTCATCATCCGCTTCTCGTCACCTTCCAGATGGCGTAAAAAAAAAGAGGCAGTGAAGTCAAAATTAAAGTGTTGAACACTTGCCGCCCACTTTCCAATAGACACTGCCAAGGCGTTAAACCTTTCCCACCTCTGTGCAATCTTTAAATAAAGCTTTCTCCTTCTATCCAGGAAAACCCACGCTGCCGTCTGCTCATTTTTCAACCACTACATTTTTTGATTGGACCCTTCTGTAATTTCCCACTAGAACGGGTGGGCAAACTATTCCACAAAAAAGTGGGTGTAGGTTTGGGTTCCAAACCCATCAAGAGGACCCCTTTTCACCAATCTTGTGTCCTACAAGTGCAATTAATGGTTACTTAACCTAACAGTGGTTACTGCAGTAGACCGCTATTTAAAAGGTTGGCACTTAAAACTTTTAACCATCTATAGAGCAAGTGACTGTTTTTGCTGATTTAAAAAAAATGTTATTTCATGTGTTTAGCATTTTTGTATTTTCATAAATAAATTTGTGTCATATATATATGAAAAATAACTGTATACTGTCCCACGTATCATTCTAAAGTTGATTTTATTTTTTTCAAGGACAGCACGGTGGACCAGACGTTCGCATCAAAGTTCTGAGATCGAGGGATAAATACCTGGTGGGATCCAACCTTCCTGTGTGGAGTTTGCATGTTCTTACCGGGCCTGCGTGGGTTTTCTCCAGGTACTCTGGTTTCTTCCATCCCAAAAACTTGAATTGTAAGTTGGTTGAACACTAAATTTCCCACATGTATGAGAGTGAGCCTGATTGGTTGTACGTTAATGGCCTTGGACATTCAATCCAAATTTCACTGTGAGGGGTAAAGGAACGAACATTCATTTACCCCTCCCAGTTAAAATTAATTGGATGTTTAACGCCATCAAAAGCAGCCAATGAGTGCCCTGTTAGTGTTTTTTAAAGAAAAAAAATCATAATTCATGCATGGAAGGGTTAAGCAGTAATTGTAATTGTCAGAGTAGTTTAAACAAAACATATATTGTACTTTTACTAGCATATTTTTTTGCAGAAGAAATGCTAGTAGTATTAATGTGCTACATTCTGCTCGTGATCCAAATTAATACAAATGTATGAATTTACTGTAGCAGAGAATAAGATACTCTCCTGATTCAGATTCTGATTATGAATCATTCTTCACAGAGGATAAAGACTATATCACTGTGAGTATTGTTCCCGGATCTTTTCCCATATAAGGCCCTTTAATGAGTTAGGTTATATTCTGTATATCTGTTGTTCTGAAAGATGACAGATAAGAAACAAAGACAGACTCTTTGTCATGAGGCCATGCATACTTTTTTCCGCATTAAACCTGTATAAATATTTAAGCACACAATCACAATTGGTGAAAGACACCATTGCAAGGAAGAAAGATAACAGAGTATAAATCATTTGTCATACCAACAAGGTCAAATTGCACTCAGCACTCTATTAAGAACATACACTCACGGTCAAAAGTTTTGAGACACTTCGTCCTTTGGTGTACACTCAATTGTTGCAACGGCATCCCAGTGCAATTGCTCTTAACCTGCATATTTGCTATTGATCTGTTGTTTTCCAATAATTTGGGATTTGGAGAATTATTGTTCCCCTCTGGCCACCGATTCAGACGGGATTGGCTCCAGCACCCTCCTAATGAGGATAAAGTGGTTAAGAAAATGAGATGATAATTCTACATAATACCTAGATTAATGTAATGTTATTAAAAGATAAATTGTTTAAATAAAAATGAATAAAAACAGAAATACTGTGGTCAGGGCTCCAAGTAACACTAAAGTAGATTAAAAATAATAATAATTTCACTCATTGGATGCCATTGACGGCGATAGATGTGTAACTCATTTCAACTGAAAGAAGTGGCCAAGAATGCTCATCTTTCTCTGCCATTGACAAAAGTAGACGTTCAATCCAATTTGCGGCAAATAAATAACTAGCTATTTAAATCAGTGCCCTGCAAGCGTAAAAAAACCAGTCAGAATTCGTGCATTGGAGGGTTAAAAATCAACAAAACTTTATTACAATCTTTAAGTTAGTTGGGATAGGCTCCAGCACCCCCGCGATACTTGTGAGGGTAACCGGTTCAAAAAACGAATCAAGAAATGAAAAATACCAATCAAAAAACAAAATATGACTACAAAGAAAGCATTTTCTGTCCAATATGTTCATATTTCTGCAAAACTATTCATTAGAAATTAAATTAATTTAATATTTATGAATTTAAAAAGTTTATTTTATTCATCTGTTCTCAATTCTTGTTGTCATGATGATCATAGAAAATCCTGTCCTCAACGCCACTATTTTCTTTTCATTTATGAAGTAAAAAAAAAAATGAAAAGAAAATGAAATGCGCGCTCCTGTGCGGGTGGCAGGTAGGCGTCACAATGTGTCGGGAGCGCGCACGCGCTGCGCCACACTTCCTCAATCGACAGAATCATTGAAAGAAAAAAAGGCGACAAGAAAGAAAGAATAAGTTCGCTCCTCGCCGCACTGACGGACCGACGGACGCTTTTGTGCCCGAGGTGAGCATGCCATTAACGGTTAAGCATGTTGACCGATCTTTCCAACGAGTTCGGGCTTGTTCGCGTGTGTGGAAAACGTCCCTCGTGGAGCCTTTTTGGAATGTATATACCTCTTCATTTGTCACTCATTTCAGCGTCCGCTGCGATGGTAGCTAACTTTCATGGGGTGCGTCTACAAATAAAAGTACTTGCCAACTAAATTAAGATGCGTGGATGCGATGGAATATGTGACTGCTGTCACTCCTTCATTCCCGGAAAAAAATGGCCACTGGCAACTTTTTCTATTGCTGCCTTCAATCATAATTCTTCTAATTAATGATGCTGTGCTGTGCTGATTTTATTGCGTAGATGTAATTGTGTCCTCTTGCCAATTTACTACTAAATCTAACATAGTTGTAATGCACTGTAGGCGTCTATCTATTAGGGAGGGGTGTGCGTGGGTTTCAGCAAAAGTTATTCCAGATTTTTCATCCCCTCAAGTTATTCTCTATAATCAGGGTTAGAAACTGTGTTTTCCCAAACTGTTTAGGATTTGACTTTAGAGATCATATTGAAAATTCAACAAATCTCCTCCTGTAAAAGGGTCTGCTCAGTTGACAAAATGAATGCACACAGTTGTTGCTATTGACAATAAGTACACTAGTGAGAAGCTCATTTAAATTCAATGCAGAAGGTTGAAAAGAGCCCCTTGATTGGGTTTATAAAATTGTCATCTTTGTTATGAAGACGAACAGCTAATGTCACTAACATCTCATGTTTTTCTGTTTGTTTATTTTTATTTTTTGCTCTAGTTTTCAGCCCACGGGCACATAACAAGATCTCCTTCCCCCTTCCAGCCAACCCAACTCGTGACACACCTATCCAATAGCAGCAACTCACAGACAGACACCTTCACAATCTCATAGACAGTTGGATCTTACATAACTCCACGTAACGCAACTGCAGGTTTGCGACCATACATAATGCAAGCATTCCCTCTTCTCGCCATTTAACAAAAAAATCTGTAAAGCTTCTCAAGTACAAGCCATCGTCTGATTTTCTTGGACTTTTTTTTATACATTGTGCATTTAAAACTGCCACATAACTTTTCTGTGACAATGACCTGCGCTATCTTAGTGCTAGCAAATAATGGATGCGCTCATGGTCAGCATCTACCGTATTGGCCCGGATATAAGATGACCCTGATTATAAGACGACCCTCTTTTTCAAGACTCGAGTTTGAAAAAAGACTTGACACTAATTCATTTTTTCATACAGAAAATAATTACAGTATACATCTGAAACAAAGGATTATAACAATAATTGAAACTGTTTACAAGCGAGCTCTGAAAGTATTGGACAGAAAACCAAAAAGGTACCATCACTGTCATATATTAAAAAAACGCCTCAACTGGGACAATATTGTTAAACATGCTGATGCCATTTGATTACAAAATGTTACATCACAAAGCTCCTCCTCCACTGCAAGAATAAAAATAACTGCTTATATTCGGGGCAATACGTTATATACAGCAATCCCTTGAATATCGCGGTTAATGTAAGCCAGACGTGGCCGCGATAATTGAAAAATCGCTAAGTAGGGTCACCCCTATTATAACTTTTTTTTCTTCAATACTGAGTCCCAGTAGCAAAAGTGGCTTCCGCGTACGCATTTCAGTTTGGATTTTCACATTTTTATGAACTTTAAACAAAAAAGCAAAATAAAATAAAAATGAATAGTGGAAAAAAATCATGATAGGTCAGACGCAATAATCGAGGGATTACTGTACTCTGAGAACAAACAGAAAGTGTGGTGCAGCACATGTACACAGATTATAACAAACATTATGGCACCTTCTGAATACCCAAAAGGGTTAAAGTTCCTGGGTTCCTAGTTTTTTTACTTGAGATACCTGTACTGTCACCTGTTTTGCCCAATAAGGACATTAGTTGTGCAAAGAATTGACACACTTAAACTCCAAATTGTACATCTTTGGAGTTTTTCAACTTTTCTAGCAGTAGTTGTAGGTTTTTCCAGCCAGAATAGACTGATTTAGTTTTACTTTAGAAAAGTTCTAGTTGTACTGATGTTTTTTTTTGTTAATGATCAAGCCGATAACTTGAGACTGCTTTCAAACTGTGCAAAAAAAATGTCCCCCATGCTGCGATGCCCCACCAGTGTAAATTGTTAACAAAATGCAGGTGTTTTCAAAGATTCTTTGTAGGCCAGATGTAGTTCTCAAGTGTTGACATTTTAACTTTTGGCCTACTTTAACGTTAAGTAATCTTCTCGGCACACATTTTGTTAGTTTGTTAGCACAACATGATACAGAGGTTGCAAAAGTCGTTATTTGGTTACAATAATTAATAAATATTCATTTGGTTCATTAACCTGTCATTTAAATATTAAACATAGATGTTTTTCAATAAAATTGACATTTTTTTCAATAATTCCTTAAATAATATTTTCACTGAAAACACCCATAGGAAAAATATCAATCATATAATGTACATGTCACATTGTTCAAACTTCATATTGTTAAATAATAGTTTTTTTTTCATTTAAAAATATAAATAATACATTCAATTAAATCATTATTGGCACATGACATCCATTCTCAAGGTGTGTAGTACACAAAAGAATCACTGAAAAATTATTGCGTACATTTCCTTGTATTTTAAAAAACTACATTTTGCATTTAAACTTCAAGAACAGTTTCTTTATCCTAAAGCTGCATCCATACAGCAACACTTACATTCAAAGATATTCCAGTGGCTTACAAAGCTGCTATATCAAATTTACTTTTATGTACGTATAAGATTTCTGTCTTTTGGTAAATATTCCGTCTACATGAGTTCATCGTAATTGGTCAATCCAGTCAAATTTAGAGCACTGACTGTTATTTTCCAGTGGCAATTACTGTTAAAAAAATCTGAGAAGCATTGCCTTGTATAATTCTGCGTTTGTACTGCTCATCTAAGTCTGAGAACTGTTCTTTGGTTGTAATTGTAAAACCTGTTAGCTAAGATTGCTCGTGCAATGATGAAGAAACAGTGGTTGCCAGCAACCGCACGTTTGTGTCATTTAAGACAGAAAAGACATTATAGAAAGGGGCCTCAGACTAAAGGGAAGTTGCTGAATCTGGAGAAAGGCACACAACTTTAACATTTAACACAAAGGACAAATCCAAACTGGACATGCTGGACAAATCAATCTGGACTGTCCTCAATCACACAGCACAGTGCGTGTATTGATTTGACTCCAAAACACTGGAGCCACAGTGAAGTTTGTGGCAATCCCAGTGTCCTGCTTGTCTTTCCTACTCTTGAGTTTTCTTCCCAATGCTCTTTTTTTGCTTTATTTTGCTGATCCCAGTGTGGGCGGTTACAGGTTTAGTAATTGCCAAGCTTCCTGTGGAGAGAGCCGTGTGCTTGTTTTGGAGTCGGGACATGTTGAAGCTCGCTATGTTACAGTAGGAATGTCCTCTAGATTGGCTGCTGCTCCCATTCACACTAGACCAAACACCAGTATGCTACCTAAAGTAGAATAGGGCAACAATGATGACACATTTGACATTAGAGTGGTAGACAAAAGCTATGATGCATTGCGTAGGACAACAGCATTGACTCATGCTGTGCAAACTTGGGGCAGTGAAGATGAACCAGTTTTTTCACGGTCAGATAATCCCTCCATCTGGTTTTCATGATTTTGAATGTACAGATTTTTACTTATCAAGCACAAAATATTAGGGTGGGCCGGCAGACGTGGTTAGCGCGTCGGCCTCACAGTTCTGGGGTTGAGGGTTCGATTTCAGGTGGGTCCTCAGCAGTGGGAGTCAAAATAACTTTTTTTTTTCTCTGCCTGAGAGACCCACATTTTTTTGGGGAGCGCAGTGAGGGAAACACACTTGTTATCATATTGTGTCAAAAGTGCTAGACAGGTTGAGACTAAAGGTTGCTATTGTGTTTTTAGGTGATTACAAAGAATATGTTTTGGCTTGGAAAAATGGAAGGTACTTTTTGGTCGGAATATCCTTCTAAAATGGGCCCAATTACTATTTAATTTGATTTAAATTCTACAAAACAATGCAACGAGAGGATAACTTTGCAATAGGAATTCAAAAATTGAATGCATTTTGTACATTATGTAGGCTTATATAAAGTAACACTTTAATTGGCAGTGATGATGACCCACTGATTAATGTTGCAGGTTGGTACACATCAATCAAAGCATTTTGAAAAAAAAAAAATAGGATCATAATATAATTTTTGAAGAACATTACTCACCACCATCCCTGCTTGGCAGAGATAGAATAAATATTTAATGTCTTATTCATTCACTGCTAACCCTCACAGTTTGAATAGGGTGGATGTCCAACACCAGCAATGGCACTCACTTACTTACACACTTGCTTGTTTGTCAGTTTTTTAGCTGTAGCTGATTCCCGGGACTCGTCAACATGTCTCCTTTCTTGAGAATTGCTTTCAACTCTTTCGATCTGGGTGCTCTGCCCCCGCCGGTTGACGCCCCTTTCTGTGCAATCAAAATGAAGGAAGCCCTGACAACAGGTGAGAGAATTAGTCCGAAATAACAGTACTTTACACCAACATTGCTCCGTTTAGCCGCCGGCAATTCGTCCAAGTTATTTTTATCAGAACATCCTACTTTTCCCCAGAACGAGGTAAGACTCTAGTTCAGCGAAAACCCACCATGTATCCCGCTTGGAAGGCCAGTTTTGACGCGCACATCTACGAGGGCCGCGTTCTCGAGGTGCTGCTGATGAAGACCGCAGAGGAACCGTTGGCTGAGGTCACGGTTGGCGTGTCTGTGCTTGCTGAGCGCTGCAAGAAAGCCAATGGGCGTGCTGAATTCTGGGTAGGACACTCCAGTTGCGCCCGTGTAATGAACTGCAGCACAGCTTTGTTCTTAAGCGTATGTGTATTTAGGTGGATCTCCATCCTTCTGGGAAAGTGATGATGGCAGTGCAGTACTTTCTGGAAGGAGTGGAATCAGGTGGGGGGAACAATCACATCCTTTCTATCCATTCATTATCTATGGCGCAGTATTAGATGAGCTAACGGTTTACAGTGCATTCACTCCTAATTATAGTTTGATGTTAATGTGGATGTTATATTTTGGGAACATGAGGGGGAACCTTGTGTACATCCACTCAAGCATGGTTAACCGCAAACACACAGGTTTATTGAACACTTCCAATTTTCTAGCGGTGTGAATAGCATATTACCATGCCTAGACTGTTTTGTCCAATGATGTTTGCACGTGTGGATTTGTTCTTTCAAGAATTGCAATTTGAAAATGATTGAATTCAATGCCTTTATTGTCATGATACAAGTACAATGAAATTTAAAGCTTCATCATAAAGTGCACACATAAATTATCCATTCATCTTCTGAACCGCTTATCCACACAAGGGTTGCGAGGGGTGCTGGAGTCTCTCCCAGCTGACTTTTGTGTCTTAACTTGGGTCAAACATTGTAACAATCTGTATTCTTCATAGAGGAATATGAAGTTATTACAATGTTTGTTCCAACCAAAAGACAGAAAATCTGAGTGTCTGTTTGCGAGATTCCCCTCTGGATTTTACAAGTGCCTGATTTGAGAAAATAGGTTTTCAGAGCACGAGAGAAAAGTGGGCGACTGATTTCCTTTAGTTCCTTCTATCTTACGCGGTCATCAGATGCCATGTTTGTAGAATTTTATCTGTAGTTGAGCTCATAGGAAAATGATGATATCAAGAGGGTGATTAAAAGACTTCAAAGAAATTGGATTATGTAGTAAAGTGGATTATGATCAATACGTCTTGTTTGTGAAAAGACCTTTGTTTCTTCCTCCGTGCATAACAGAGAGCAAGCAAGCTGCAAAAGAAGAGGCTCCCACCATCAACCGTAGACGAGGTGCCATCAAGCAGGCAAAGATCCACTTCATTAAGAACCACGAGTTCACCGCCACCTTTTTCAGGCAGCCCACATTCTGCTCTGTGTGCCGAGATTTTGTCTGGTGAGTTTAACCTACTTTCTAGTTTTGTAAAATGAACCTTCAGGGGAATTAAGAGAAACTTCGAAATCGCCAATTGGATCACTCAGTCCGTTGATAGCGGCATGCTCCTAAACTGTTTTCAAACTAGATTTGGTCTCACTCGGAAACACGGCTGCACAAAATACAATCAAACGATGGTTCAATGACCAAACTCTCAAAATTGTGTGATCACAAATAAGAGTAATTGACCCATTTCTATCCCCCCCCTCTCTGCCCCCCACTCACAGGGGACTCAACAAGCAAGGCTACAAATGCAGACGTAAGTGAACATTTTTTTTATAGTCCGTTGAGATTTGAAGTGACTTTAAGTTCTCAAATGTTTTCTGACTTGCGGTCTTTTGGAGATAGTCAAATCTTTCCATCCTTACAAACTAAACACAAGCAAAAAGTGTTAGGAAAAAAACAACAACAATCAAGAATAGCATTGGAGCCACATTATTTATGACCATTTCTTACAGTTTTCGATGCAATGCGCAAATCAAAAAAGTCCTAAAAATATTTTTGGCACTCATTTGTTCTATATAAGATATTCTTCTAAGTGTGTACTCACTCTAGGCCACATTAACCTTGCCAGACATGGCCTCAATTTCCTCTCTCTAGTCCCTTGGTAACCTGTGCTCTCAGCTCTTCAACATTTTGGGCTTTGACCCATTTTACATGCCAATATGGAATATTTTACCGCACTGTTTTGCTTCAGTTGTACGAGGTCACAGTCATCAGTGTGAGTGGAAAAATCACAATAAATAAAACATGCACTGTGTATATTGTAAGTGCGCATGTACATCCAGGTGAAATAACTTACCATATGCTCAGACTGACTTTTTTTAAAAAGTTATTCTGCCTATAGTATTTTTATTATGCAAGTTGGGATTATCATTATTAAATGATGGGAAAGGGATTTTGTACCACAAGTCAAACTACAGATTTTAGATGTCCAGTACAGTGGGGGGGCAGTCAATGAATATTTATATATGTTTATCATTATGTTGCACTACTTTAGCAGTGGTATTAAGCCTCTAATTAAGGCTCAGGCACAAAATACACTGCCCACCACTGATCAAGTGTGACTAAGGTTTAAGCATGACATGGAATGCCTATTGTTAATTGAGGGGGGGGGGGGCAATCCCTTTAGAGTCCTGTAACCCCCCCACAACACACAAACTTGCCTGGAGGTTGGTCAGACCAGACATTTTAAACATAAATATATATTAGGATTGTTATTTCTAAATGTATACTTTTTCACCCTGTTTTGTGACCCTTTATTCCTCTTTTTATTAGAATGCAATGCAGCCATCCACAAAAAATGCATAGACAAAATCATCGGCAGATGCACCGGCACCGCCGCAAACAGCCGAGATACCGTGGTACGTAAAGCGTCTCTCTGAAGTAAATAACACTACGGAGCTGAATCTACACTCCCCCGTTCTGTTGTTGGCTGAGCAAATATGAACAAGTTTGGTATTATTGAATGATGTGGGTTGTCAGGGCAGAGTTTAGGACAAAAGGGGGTCCACGACTTCTTAGGTGATCAATACTTAAGGATAAAGATGTTCAAAGGCCAACTGAGATAAGACGCTGGAGGGAAATGCTCAAGCACACATATGCACATAGTGGAGACGGCAAGATGGAGTCAGGTACTATGGCAGACTACTTGGATAGCAGATTAGGGAAGAAACAAGTATTTTGGAACTATAAGGGAGTTCAGGAAGGGGCTAAAATGATGAAGCAAATTTACAAAGCTGTGGGACCACTGCTAAGGATTCCTTTGTCCCAGCTGGTTAATGCAAAGGATGAATTGCATTTCTTCCCGCAGTTCCAAAAGGAGCGCTTCAACATCGACATAGCGCATCGTTTCAAGAGCCACAACTACATGAGTCCCACCTTCTGTGACCACTGCGGAAGTATGCTTTGGGGTTTTGTCAAACAGGGCCTAAAATGTGAAGGTACGACAGATCCCATCAGATTTTCTTCCTTTGTCATTTTGAACTGGAATTGTTTTTCTGAGCATCTTTTTTGTGTGTAAAGATTGTTCCATGAACGTTCATCACAAGTGTCAGGATAAAGTGGGCAACCTTTGCGGTATCAACCAGAAACTGTTAGCTGAAGCACTTACACAAGTCAGCCAGGTGAGTTAATGCTTCAAATTTGAATGGTCTAACTCAGACATCATAACACGTTATATAAAACAGAACTCTTAGCAGTCGCTTCATATGACTTTTTAGGCAAAACAACAGAGTTTTTTTTACCCCAAATGTGACAGATAACTGTGTTAAATCCTGTGTACACACTGACATTTAGTATTACAGTCCAGACAGCTCAAGTCTGCTGGTCATCTCACTGCACTCAGAAAATTTACTGTATTTCCCGGACTATAGTTAGCCTTGCTTTTTTTATTAGTTTGCCTGAGCCTGTGACTAATACTGAAGTGTGACTTATGTATGTTTTTTTCCTCTCTCTCACCATGACAGGCTGTTATGTTGTTATAGTTTTCTGAAAAACTCTTGTGTTAACAAAAGCCCATTCATCCCGATATTCTCTATTTTACTATTGTTACTTTACAATACGTTTGTTTTTATTTTCTGATAAAAGAAAAAAATCCCCTCCCAAAGTGTTACTTAAACTCCAGTGTGAGTTAGACATGTATTTTTCCTCTACATTGTGTATTATTTAGCTGCGACTTATACTCAGGTGTGACTTACAGTCCGAAAAATACGGTAGTTGACTTTGCTTTTACAGTGCCTTAATCTTAATGTTCTACAATAGGGGTGTCAGACTTGGGTTGGTTCGCAGGCCGCTTTAACGTCAACTTGATTTCACGTGGGCCAGACCATTTTAGATATAATATTTAGATTTTTTTTTATAAATGGATTTAAAAAACTGGATTAAAAGCCCTGAATATTCAGTTTTTTATAGATCTAGAACAATGTTTATTTTAGCTTTTTTTTTAAATATATTTTTAGATTTTACAAAATGATTTTTGAACTAAAAACACAGAAAAAAATTGAATAAAAAATTACAATTATTGATTTAAAAGGGGGAAAATCAGGAAATTTAATATTACATCTATACTCTTCATTTTAATTTGATCCTAAAAGAGAAAGTCGGCACTCATGATTTACTTTTCCGGGCCACACAAAATGATGCGGAGGGCCAGATTTGGCCCCCGGGCCGCCAGTTTGACACGGGTTCTACAATGTAACCTTCATTCGGTTCTGTGTGCTTTTGGATTGTTCACAGTAGACCATGATCAGTAGCCTGCTCTTTTTAAGGACTGAAAATGGCACGATTATTACATTAGATTAAACTTTATTAATCCCGTACTCTGGGAAATTCACTGTTGAGTATACCTTTGTTTTCTTTGTATTGCGAAATGAGTTATTTCAACTTCTCACTTCTTTTTGAAGAAATCCTTCACTCGCCGCTCGGATCCAAACCTTGACCCAAACCTATCGGATATTGGAATCTACGACGAGGTTCATAAGCTGTCCCAACTGCATATCAATGGTCAGTGAGTGTTTGCATGTTCTAAAATGGTAATGCTACTGTTTATATAATGTTCTGTTCACAATCATGCTTCACTAATACAGCCATTTATAAGTGTGTGGCTAATTTTTGTTTGTTAGATCCAGACCAGTACGGAAGAATATGGGATGGCTCGAGCCCGCAGCCTCCTCATCGTCTTACCCACCTCACCCGCATCAACGTAGACAATTTTGTCTTCCACAAGGTCCTCGGTAAAGGCAGCTTTGGGAAGGTAAACTGCAGAGTTTGTCTCTGATTCCAAGCTTGAAAGAGAAATAACATTAAATGACAAACTTTGGCAATTTGACAGTGATTTATAACTTTTTTTCTGGTAAAATTGGAGTCAAATAGATAAGCATTCTCTTTGTGGCAGGTCCTCTTGGCAGAATTAAAAGGGCGAGAGGAGTACTTTGCTGTAAAGGCTCTAAAGAAAGACGTGGTGTTGATGGATGATGACGTGGAGTGCACGATGGTGGAGAAGAGGGTCTTAGCTTTAGCCTGGGATAACCCTTTCCTTACACATCTTTATTCAACCTTTCAGACAAAGGTAAGACTCTCTCGGGACTGCTTTGTATGTCCATATTCCTACTAGGTTTTCTTTACTAAATGATGGCAGCTAAAAGATATTTATGTCTGCAGGAACATCTGTTCTTCGTGATGGAGTATTTGAATGGAGGAGATCTCATGTTTCATATACAGGAAAAAGGACGTTTTGATCTCATCAGAGCCACGTAAGATTGATTGATTGATTTAACGGTTGATCATTTTAACTAAAGAAACCAAACTCAGACATGTGCCGGCACTTGCACGTGATAAAAGAGGTCATGGAATGGAGACGCAAGTCGAGTAGATCTGCTGTTGATGAATGAGTGCCTTTTATTGTCTCCCTCCCCTTGTGGGATTTTTTTTTCCTTCTTACTTTACAGTATCCTGATGGGCCCGATGGCTCGGGGGTGTCCGTCCTTTGGCGCTCATGAGCACTATGTCCTTCTAAGGCAGGGTTCAAGAACCTTTTTGACCAAGAGGGACATAGACAAGTCATATTTTTGAATGTAATTCCTTGAGAGCCATACCCGGAATTTAAAAGTAAAAATAAATGCGGGCATTTTTGTCATTTCAAAACTTTTTAGGTACGATAAGTATTTAAATTCTTTTAATAACTTTGTCATGCTGTTGCTAATCAATGAGCATATGCAGGATTACAACGCCTTACAATGTACTCCTCAATTTTTCACGTCCACGGTAAAAAAAAAAGGCACAAGTCGATTTTCCTGACATCTGTCTCTCTCTGGCTTTACAGGTTTTACTCATCTGAAATCATTTGTGGCCTTCAGTTTTTGCATAGCAAAGGAATCATCTACAGGTCAGAAAGCTAGATTATTGGGACAAATGGGAATAAATGAAATTGCAACATTTATGATAAGCCCTAGCTGTACTGTATGTTCACAATGTGGCATTAAGTATGGTGTGCTTTTCATGAAGGCTATTGATACTGATGTTTGGATTGTGTTTTGTGTGTAAAAAAAAAACTAAAAAAATCTCCTGAAACACTTAGTTTTTGTTTCTAATGCTGCTTCTACTTGTTTGGGCAGAGATCTAAAGTTGGACAATGTGATGCTGACTCAAGAGGGACACATTAAAATAGCAGACTTTGGCATGTGCAAGGAAAATGTCTTTGGAGAGAACCGCGCCACGACTTTCTGTGGAACACCTGACTACATCGCCCCTGAGGTACTTTGATTTGACACCGTACAGTACAACAACTAAAATAGCTGCATTTGACATTGTAACCAGTGTGTGTTTAAGTTAACAAAAAAACTCCTTTTGTGGCAGCAATTGCAGAAGGCAGGAAGCCAGATACAGGAACTGGAAAGATGTAGATAATTTCCCAAATGACTTTGCACTGTAAAGAAGCACTGGCTTTTCTAGCATTCTAAACGTATACAGCATGCAGATCATTTTTTTTCTTAAATGAGATTATAAATCCATTTAAAATAATTTTTTGACATCATTGGTTTTGCAGGTGATCTTAGCCAATCATTGGGCACATATTGTATAAAATAAACTTGATTTTACTACCTTAATGTTCAGTTCAAAAGGTGCACTGGACTATAAATTACAGGTGTCCAGATTGTATTATAGAATTTTACACCAAAATTGACCACCATGTAAAAATCCACACATAGGTTTCACATGATTACAGGCCACAGGAGCTCCTAAAATGACGGTAAATCGTCCTATGAGGATGTTTAACACAATTTGTTTCTTTATAGATTTTACTGGGCCAGAAGTACTCCTTCTCAGTTGACTGGTGGTCATTTGGCGTATTGCTCTACGAAATGCTAGTTGGACAATCCCCGTTCCATGGAGATGATGAGGATGAGCTCTTTGAGTCCATCCGCATGGACACCCCACATTATCCACGCTGGATCAACAAGGAAGCCAAGGAGATGCTAGAGCGGGTCTGTGCAACAAACTACTATTGTCCAAAACCTTCCAGAGGAGCCTTTCCTCCGTTTTAAGACGAGTGATTTAAATGCAGTAGATCAATATCAATGTAACCAATAGTTTTTTTCTAATGTGATCAGAAACAATGTTTTCCTTTTTCCGTTTTTCCCCCCTCTAGTTATTTGAAAGAGATCCCACGCGTCGACTGGGGATTGTGGGTGATATCCGCTTACACTCCTTCTTTAAGTCCATTGACTGGCAGGCTTTGGAAAACAGGGATGTGGACCCTCCCTTCAAGCCCAAAGTGGTATGAGACACACACACAAACATACACAGTTTGAGAAACCTACTCGCTGCTCCACACTGTCAAATGTTGTGATTCTAATTATCTTTTCAATTCATGAGACATGTGCTGTTGCTTACAGAAATCACCAAATGATTGCAGTAACTTTGATCGAGAGTTCCTGAGCGAGAAACCCCGCCTATCCCACAGCGACAAGAACTTGATTGACTCCATGGACCAGTCGGCATTTGCTGGCTTTTCTTTCATGAACCCCAAAATGGAGGTCCTCTTGGAAAAATAAACACTGAGCCTGCGTTCACAAACCCAATTTTAGGTACGTTTTCCCCCTAGTGTCACACGGTTAAACCCGCCAATTAGCTGGTACACCACCAGAATTTGTGTGACCTTATTTTAGGCACATTACTTCTCTTGTTTAAAAAGTATAGTCATTGTTTTTAGAACAGTTGGAGGTACTGTATAGATTAAGACCCTTGTGGTTTTCTGCATGCATCCAGTCATTGTGTAGCCTGTAATAAATAATAATAATATGATAATGCAGTAATAGGTTGGTCGGCTGAAAACTCTTACATTCCGTTTTACTACTGCCATCTTGTGTGTGTGTGTGTGTTTGTAATGATCAGTCCAGAACCAGCAACTAATTTAGAATGAAATGTGGGATAGGCTCCAGCACCCCTGTGACCCTTAAGCGGTACAGAAAATGAATGAATGTAGAGTTAAATCTTTTTTTTAACCCATCCTCAGTGTAATAACTTGAATTACAGAATTGACGTATGTTTAGTTTTCTTGCAGAGACGAGGAACCTATAGGCTATTGTCATTTTCACGTTTTATTTGGGATCTTAAATTTATATCATCAATTTTAAAAATTAACCCAGATGACTTTTTATTAAAAAAAAAAAAATTGCACGCATAATAATCTCACTATAAAATAATAGACATTTGATTAATCCAAACTAATACTTTGGTATTCATGTGAGCATAAAGTATATGATAGTTGCTCAACTTTAGATTTCATTGAATGGAAGCAATTGAAATTGTGTATATAAGTAATGTATATTGATGTAACGTGTATATTGGTACGCAGTGGATTTTTTTGTTATAGTCTACATATTTTACATTAATTAAAGACATCAAAATCATGCCTTTTTGTTTCTGTTTGGATTCTTTTTTTATACAAAGTCATTGCATTTGTTTTAATATTTAGTTTAATTTGAATTAGTTTCCAGCATGACACGTCACATCTTTGGCAGGGGAAAAAGACGCACGTTTCTTAGATATCATTTGTGTAGAGTGCTAGATGCGACAAGTCGGGAGCCGACGACGTTAGTAATCGGTGGCCATATTAAAAGACTCAGCGACTCTGAGGTGAGTGATTTACTCCACTAAAGAGTGATTTACTTCACTAATTGAACTTGTGGAAATCTTGATCGATTAATAAACGGTCGTCTTTAGAACACACAAAAGAATGTATTGCATCTCTGACGTTCATGGAAAACTAAACTGTTTGAAAATCCATTGATTTCAGCGTTATGTTTTGTGAAAGGCTTGGCACAAAATGGCCGGCGTGTGATAACGACCGCCCATTTTGGGTCACATCGCGTATTACTCATCTAGGTCTATATAGACATATGATGTCTATAGTAGCCGCGCATTAACTGTTACGTCACTACGCACGCTTCATAACTATGATGTGTACGGAAGTAGAACATCAGCGAAATTCCCCTTTAGTGCGATCAAACTGGTTCTTTCGCCCCACGCGGTTGAGCAAATGAACGTCCAACATTTACATGATTAAAACAGATTTTCATACACGATCAAAAGTTCTACGATGACTTCGCAGGACGTATTGAAGAATGCGTCCACCCTCGCCTCGTACAATGTGCTGCTACAGGTATACTAAAATGATAACCTGCGTTTATTCATGTATGAAATGCGTGCTTACAATGTTAATGTTTCGTGCCAGGTGATGTTCCGTGTACTCACCTTTTTATTGAACGCTTTCACGCTGCGATTTGTATCCAAAGAGCTCATCGGAGTGGTGAACGTCAGGTAAGACACGTGTTTCGCAACTTGGATTAAAAAAAAAATTAAAATAATAATAATAATGAAATTTAAAAAAAACAACACTTTACACCCGCGGTCAAAAATTTAGAGACACTTTACCATTCACTAGGATTACAAAGTGTCTGAAAACTTTTGACTGCGGGTAAACACCATGACAATGATGAAGAAAATCACAGAACAGCCCTGTTAACTCTGTGGTTCAATGTAGTATATTTCTAATAGTAAAAATGATCTTCATCTTTGCAGGCTTACGTTACTGTACTCCACGTTAGTATTTTTATCCAGAGAAGCTTTTCGAAGAGCCTGTCTGAGTAGTTCTGCTGGCACGAAACACAACTGGAGGAGGACTATCAACCTGCTATGGCTGACGTATGTACGACTAACCACCATGTTCTTCACCGCTAGCTTTTCTCGAGTCCTTCAAGCAGTGTTCTTCTTATCAGGTTGCCTCTAGGTGCACTATGGGGAGTCCTTTTGGTCACCGTGTGGCTGTGGCTCCTGGAGGTGCCAGATCCTAAAGTGATTCCTTTTTACGGCCCCGCCGTCGTGCTGTTTGCTCTCGCCGGGGTGCAGGAGCTCTTGGCTGAGCCCCTGTGGGTGCTGGCCCAGGCTCACATGTTTGTGAAATTAAAAGTGGTCGCCGAGAGCTTAGCTATGTTGGCTAAGTGCTGCATGACGGTGATGCTGGTGGTGTTTGCCCGTGAATGGGGTCTTTACATCTTTTCTCTGGCTCATGTAAGTATCTGCTCCACATCTGTTTTTAGGGAATTCAAGTTGACTAAAGTTGAGTTAACTTGAACTTCTTTGTTTAGCTGGTGTACACGGGGGTCCTTGTGTGGTGTTATGCACTTTACTTTCTTCGTTATTTGCCGTCCAAAGAGGCGGCGGAGAGCAATTTTCCACTGCGCAATATTGGAGATCTGATGCCACACACAGCTAATGGAGAGGTAGTGTGATTTTTTTTTTTAAATTAAATTAATTCAATGGTGTCAAGAAATTTAAAACCACTGTGACAATCTCGTTTTTATCAATTTCTAGCCTCTGTTGGATTGGACTGTAGCTCGCCTCACCTGGAGCTTCTTTAAGCAATCGTTCCTCAAGCAGATCTTGACTGAGGGCGAACGCTACGTCATGACGTTCCTCAACGTCCTCAGCTTTGGCGACCAGGGTGTTTATGACATCATCAACAATCTGGGCTCCATGGTGGCTCGCTTTATCTTCCTGCCAATCGAGGAGAGCTTCTATATCTTTTTTGCCAAAGTGCTGGAGCGGGGCCGCGATGTGAAAAGCCAGAAAAAGGTAAGCACGAGCATTATAGCGAGGAATTTTTGATGCTCATACTGTGATTGTGGTCTTCAGGAAGATGTTGGTGTCGCGGCAGATGTGTTACAATGTCTGCTCAAACTGGTGTTGGTGATTGGACTCATCATTGCAGTTTTTGGGTATGCCTACTCGAGACTGGCACTGGATATTTATGGTGGATCGCTACTGAGTAGTGGGGAAGGTAAGATAGCTAGTTAATACTACTGATAATGACTTAGATTTATATTCATGTTTGGTCAAACTAATGGCTCAAGGATGCTAAACAATAACTCATATGGCAATAAAAAATTGCAATTACATTACAGCACCTTCTCTGTATTATCCAAAATTCCAAATTATTTGTTTTATAAAAAATATTCCTTAGTTTAGTATCTACACATCGTTTTAGTATACATTTTTCAAAACATTTATTTATTTAAAAAAAGAAAAAGTCAGCGAGAGACCGCACATGGTTTTAGTGTCCATATTTTTTTTCAACGAGAGAAGCTCGACCCGACCCGAATCCAAAGTAATGATTGACATTTTAGGCCTGACCCGAATTATGTGGATTTTCACATTTTTATGAAGTTACAAAAAAACATTTTATTAATAAAAATCCCCAGGAAAAAAATCTGCGATGTCGTGAAGCCGCAATATTCGAGGGATTACTGTATTCTTTTTTCTTCTTCTTAAATTCAGTGTATCCAAGATGCCGGGTCAGTATAATATACATGTATATTCACCTATTTTGGATCAGGTCCAGCTCTGCTGCGATGCTACAGCTTTTACGTCCTCCTGCTGGCTGTAAACGGCGTGACCGAGTGTTTTGTGTTTGCCGCTATGAGCCAAGAGGAAGTTGACAAGTAAGCGCCAAATAAATGACCAACAAACAACACATGACAAAAAAAGCACAGAAGTTTGGTTTTCATGTTTGATTGTTTTATCTTGACTTGCGGACACGTGTTCATCTAGGTACAACTTGGTGATGCTGGCTTTGTCCGCATCGTTCCTTTTCCTGTCCTACATGCTGACATGGTGGGCAGGTGGCGTGGGCTTCATCCTAGCCAACTCCCTGAACATGGCCCTCCGTATCATGCACAGCATCCTCTACATTCGCCGCTACTTTGCGTCCAGTCCGTGGAAGCCACTGCAAGGCCTGCTCCCCTCACCGCTTCTATGCCTGGTGCTCATTGTCAGTGCTGTGGTTACTGTTCTCAGTGAGGTATTTTCACACGCTCCAGTAATACCGGCATGACGTCAGGTCCTCGTGCCGTTTGTATTGAAAGTTTCTGTTTCATATTGTAGGCTGTTTTCTGCTGTGACGGCGGCTGGTTTCTCAGGTTGGTTCACATCAGCGTGGGAGCGCTGTGTCTTCTATTTGTCCTCGGGGCTATTCTGATTACGGAAACTCAACTTACTGTATTTGTGAGGACTCAACTGATGCCACAGTACAGGAAAAAACATATTTAATATGAAGGACAGCAGCAAGGAAACCTTTGTTTTTTAAATGAACCTTTAATGGTTAATTCCATTGCCTGCCCAAAGAATATATTGGATTGGATAACTTTAAAGTTGTAAAGTTGGACAAAAACTGGAACCACACACAGGAAGTCTTCCACAAGATGGGGAACTTCTGCAGACTGGGACCGAGGTAGAGAATATGCAGAGTCACTCTTCCTAGCTTATCTGCACAGTTCCTCAGTAGTCTGGAGCTGAAGAAAACAGCAGCAGGGCAGAACTCCTCGACTCCGTTGCTGGTAAGCGCCGACAGCTTTTCCATCTTATCCCACGTAGCCTCACCCGGTCTTACAGAGGGCCCTGTTTGGGGGTGTAAATGTGCTAAAATATGTTTGCCAGCACCACATTGGATGGTTGTCTGAAGGCATCAGTGAAGTGATTCACTAGCACCCCCAAACGCGGTTGGCCGTTTTCACTCAACGAGCCTATTGATGCCCATTAGACCTGGGCCCTCTTTGCATTTGTTCCGCCACTGGTGCAAAGTACATTTCATTTCAGTGGTTCCATTTCACAAAGTTTTGCACTTGCACAGGGAAATATTTAAAATCCTGTAGAACAACACAAAAATTAAGTTTTACTTTTTTATTTTAAATTCTGCGGGCCTGGTGAACAACCAAGTGGTATTTGGCAGAGGACCCTTTCTCACCTCTTTCTGGTATCGAAAATCATTTGGATTTTGAAGTTATGTTCCAATTTTTTAATGTGAATTTGGGGGGTTTCATCAGCTGTAAGTTGACAGCATAACACTTAAGAAATACAATCATGGACTTTTTGTGTGACTTAAAACATAATATTTAAAATATTATTTTCAAATTCAATTAGTAAAACTAAATATCCACAATATTTTAATTCGGATACAGTTGTAATTAAATGTATGATCATGATGTTGCCGAATAATTCCTATGTTTGTACATTCAGTCATTGAACTATTTCAGGACCTTTTTAATTGTTTGTTGACAAATGAATGAACGCTATTTTTATGAATGAAGTTGCTTGATGTGTAAAAATCATTCAACGTACAGAACTTTGTCTGCTATGTATCATATCGTGGAAGCTATCCAGTGTTTTTAGCAATGTCAACCACCAGAGTGTGTTTTGAAACATGACTGCCACATATGTGCAACTTTTTGACTATTCATTTTGAGCAGTCCAATATGGCATTGACTTGAACTGGAATTCCTGGACTGGATATGGGCAAAATCAAACCATTTATCTTAGTATTCTTATTTTTTTATGTATAGTGAACTTTTAACCACCATACTTTTTTTTTTTAAATATCATTTTAAATTTTGTTTCCATTTGTAAGCTGGGATTCATTTACACTCACAAACTGCAAGGAGGAGCTTTTACACTTATGACATCATTTGTTAACATTTATTATCCACTTGAGAGCCAGGCCGTACTTAAACAAGCTTCACTGAGAAGACAACTACTGAGATTGTCAACATGTCCCAAGTAAGAGACGCTTTTACTGAACGTGTGCCATCCAAATGTTTGAAATATGCCCGTTTGTTTTTCTTATCATCCTCAAGAAGAGGAAGTGCAGCATCCCGTTGTGAGCCAGCCAGGAGGAGCTTTCCGAAACAAAGAATAGACTTGGTGGCAGTGGACCAGTGAAGAGCAAGACTTTTGAAGTCATGGAGGTCAATTTGAAGTGCCCACCACAAAGGCACACACCCTACGGTAAATGCAATTTGCAATATGTTGACATGATTCAAGATGACATCAGAAGTCAGCATAGGGTAAATGTTTCCACTCCATGTACGGTTGAGTGAGAAGGAATGCTGTAATGATGGGAGACCAACTGTTGCCCCAGTGGTATACGTACTATGTTGTTTTTTTAAAGAAAAAAGCCTTACTATACTATGTCGTTTTTTTAAAAGAAAAAAGCCTTACTATACTATGTCGTTTTTTAAACAAAAAAGCCTTACTATACTATGTCGTTTTTTAAACAAAAAAGCCTTACTATACTATGTCGTTTTTTAAAGAAAAAAGCCTAACTATAGTATAGTAAGGCTTTTTTTCTTAAAAAACGAAATAGTATAGCAAGGCTTATTTCTTAAAAAACGGCATATTATAGTAAAGCGTTTTTCTTTAAAAAAAAAAGACCATGTATTGTAAGGCTTTTTTTCTTAAAAAATGACCATGTATAGTAAGGCAAATTTTCTTAAAAACGACATAGTATAGTAAGGCTTTTTTTTCTTAAAAACGACATAGTATAGTTAGGCTTTTTTCTTTAAAAAAACGACATAATATAGTGAGGCTTTTTTTCTTAAAGAACGACATAGAATAGTAAGGCTTTTTTTCTTAAAAAACGACAGTATAGTAAGCCTTTTTTCTTTAAAAACGACATAGTATAGTAAGGCTTTTTTCTTTAAAAAACGACATAGTATAGTAAGGCTTTTTTTTCTTAAAAAACGACATAGTATAGTAAGGCTTTTTTTACTTAAAATACAACATAGTATAGTAAGGCTTTTTTTTCTTAAAAAACGACATAGTATAGTAAGGCTTTTTTTCTTAAAAAACGACATAGTATAGTAAGGCTTTTTTTTCTTAAAAAATGACAGTATAGTAAGGCTTTTTTTCTTAAAAAACGACATAGTATATAGTAAAGCTTTTTTTCTTAAAAAACGACATAGTATAGTAAGGCTTTTTTTCCTTAAAAAACGACATAGTATAGTAAAGCTTTTTTTTCTTAAAAAACAACATAGTATAGTAAGCCTTTTTTTTTCTTAAAAAACGACATAGTATAGTAAGGCTTTTTTTCTTCTTAAAAAACGACATAATATAGTGAGGCTTTTTTTCTTAAAGAACGACATAGTATAGTAAGGCTTTTTTTCTTAAAAAACGACATAGTATAGTAAGGCTTTTTTTCCTTAAAAAACGACATAGTATAGTAAAGCTTTTTTTTTCTTAAAAACGACATGGTATAGTAACGCTTTTTTTTTCTTAAAAAACGACATAGTATAATAAGGCTTTTTTCTTTAAAAAAACGACATAATATAGTGAGGCTTTTTTTCTTAAAGAACGACATAGTATAGTAAGGCTTTTTTTCTTAAAAAACGACATAGTATAGTAAGGCTTTTTTTTCTTAAAAAACGTCATAGTATAGTAAGCCTTTTTTTTCTTAAAAAAACGACATAGTATGTAAGGCTTTTTTTTCTTAAACGACATAGTATAGTAAAGATTTTTTTTCTTAAAAAACAACATAGTATAGTAAGCCTTTTTTTTATTAAAAAACGACATAGTATAGTAAGGCTTTTTTTTTCTTAAAAAACGACATAGTATAGTAAGGCTTTTTTCTTTAAAAACGACATAGTATAGTAAGGCTTTTTTTCCTTAAAAAACGACATAGTATAGTAAGGCTTTTTTCTTTAAAAAAACGACATAATATAGTGAGGCTTTTTTTCTTAAAGAACGACATAGTATAGTAAGGCTTTTTTTCTTAAAAAACGACATAGTATAGTAAGGCTTTTTTTTCTTAAAAAACGACATAGTATAGTAAGGCTTTTTTCTTTAAAAAAACGACATCATATAGTGAGGCTTTTTTTCTTAAGAACGACATAGTATAGTAAGGCTTTTTTTCTTAAAAAACGACAGTATAGTAAGGCTTTTTTCTTTAAAAACGATATAGTATAGTAAGGCTTTTTTCTTTAAAAAACGACAGTATAGTAAGGCTTTTTTTCTTAAAAAACGACATAGTATAGTAAGGCTTTTTTTCTTAAAAAACAACATAGTATAGTAAGGTTTTTTTTCTTTCCTAAAAAACGACATAGTATAGTAAGGCTTTTTTTCTTAAAAACGACATAGTATAGTAAGGCTTTTTTTTCTTAAAAAACGACAGTATAGTAAGGCTTTTTTTTCTTAAAAAAATGACATAGTATATAGTAAGGCTTTTTTTCTTAAAAAACGACATAGTATAGTAAGGCTTTTTTTTCTTAAAAAAACGACATAGTATAGTAAGGCTTTTTTTTCTTAAAAAAACGACATAGTATAGTAAGGCTTTTTTTCTTAAAAAACGACATAGTATAGTAAAGCTTTTTTTTCTTAAAAAACAACATAGTATAGTAAGCCTTTTTTTCTTAAAAAATGACATAGTATAGTAAGGTTTTTTTTCTTAAAAAACGACACAGTATAGTAAGGCTTTTTTGTCTTAAAAAACGACATAGTATAGTAAGGCTTTTTTTCTTAAAAAACGACATAGTATAGTAAGGCTTTTTTTTTCTTAAAAAACGACATAGTATAGTAAGGTTTTTTTCTTAAAAAACGACATAGTATAGTAAGGTTTTTTTTCTTAAAAAACGACATAGTATAGTAAGGCTTTTTTTTCTTAAAAAACGACATAGTATAGTAAGGCTTTTTTTTCTTAAAAAAACGACATAGTATAGTAAGGCTTTTTTTCTTAAAAAACGACATAGTATAGTAAAGCTTTTTTTTCTTAAAAAACAACATAGTATAGTAAGCCTTTTTTTCTTAAAAAATGACATAGTATAGTAAGGTTTTTTTTCTTAAAAAACGACACAGTATAGTAAGGCTTTTTTGTCTTAAAAAACGACATAGTATAGTAAGGCTTTTTTTCTTAAAAAACGACATAGTATAGTAAGGCTTTTTTTTTCTTAAAAAACGACATAGTATAGTAAGGTTTTTTTCTTAAAAAACGACATAGTATAGTAAGGTTTTTTTTCTTAAAAAACGACATAGTATAGTAAGGCTTTTTTTTCTTAAAAAACGACATAGTATAGTAAGGCTTTTTTCTTTTAAAAAAACGACATAGTATAGTGAGGCTTTTTTTTCTTAAAAAAACGACATAGTATAGTAAGGCTTTTTTCTTAAAAAACGACATAGTATAGTAAGGCTTTTTTCTTTAAAAACGACATAGTATAGTTAGGCTTTTTTCTTTAAAAAACGACATAGTATAGTAAGGCTTTTTTTCTTAAAAAATGACATAGTATAGTAAGGCTTTTTTCGCAAAAACATGACACGATGTATATCAAGGCTTTATTAATAAAAAAACGACATAGTATAGTAGGGCTTTTTTCTTAAAAAAACGACACAATGTTTATCAAGGCTTTATTCATAAAAAACGACATAGTATAGTAAGGCTTATTAAAAAACGACCATGTATAGTAAAGCGTTTTTCTTAAAAAAATGACCATGTATTGTAAGGCTTTTTTTCTTAAAAAATGACCATGTAAAGTAAGGCTTTTTTTCTTAAAAAATGACCATGTATAGTAAGGCTTTTTTTCTTTAAAAATGACCATGTATAGTAAGGCTTTTATTTATTTAAAAAAAGACCATGTATAGTAAGGCTATTTTCTTTAAAAATACAAAAAAACACTGTGTGGCATTTGAGCAATAATAGTCATATTTGACTTTATTGTATACTTAATGAATGAATCTTGGCTTCTGGCTCATCCTCACAAGGCTCATTGACCTACAAGATATTTGTTGAATGTAAGTTACAGCATGGAGCAAATGTTCCCCACAAGTTCACGTCTTGCCTTGTTTGTTGACAGACTCATACCGGCCTTCATCCAGGAGTCTCCGGCGCCCCAGCGAGCAGAGGCTGATAAAGTCATGCTTTTGGACAGCTCCCGCAGATGCAGGCGGACGCCGCCGCCGGATGGCAAATCCTCACTGATCTGTAAGTCCGATTGTCGTCGTCGTTAACATCATAACTAGCAAGTAGCCAGTGTCTTTTGATTTTGTAGGCTAATAATTTGAAAAAAAATGGTGTAATGACCTAAATGTCAAATTTAAAAATGTTTAAAGTTTTTTTTAGTGAAAGGTACAAAGTCTTTTGTCGCAGATGTCCAAGAGTACCTCTGCGGGACGCGAACCAGCTTCCACTCGGTGGTAGGCGCATACTCTACTGTGTGTGCTAAAGGAACCTCCCACCAATTTGGATAAGTGTGCAAGCCACCTTCGTTCTCAGCATGGTCCTGTCCAATAAAAGTGTTTGGGTGGCTTATTTGAAATCCTAGCTAATAGCCAGTGTCTTTTGAATTTTTAGGCCATTTATTTTAACAAATTTTGATGTAATGATTAAATGTAAAATTTAATGTTTAAAGTTTTTTTTAGTAAAAGGTAATTAGTCTTATGTCGCAGGTGTCCCTCCCGCCGAAGGCGGGAGGGGCACCAAGAGTACGTCTGCGGGACGCGAACCAGCTTCCACTCGGTGGTAGGCGCACACTCTACTGTGTGCGCCAAGGGGCCCACCCACACACCCACTAAACTTCGACTGGCCAAGTATTTTCGGTAAGAAGGCATTCGAGTAATTTGGCTAAGTGTGCAAGCCACCTCCCTACCCAGCATGGTCCTGTCCTAGCTAATAGCCAGTGTCTTTTGAATTTTTAGGCCATTTATTTTAACAAATTTTGATCTAATGATTAAATGTAAAATTTAATTTTTAAAGTTTGTTTTAGTAAAAGGTAATTAGTCTTATGTCGCAGGTGTCCCTCCCGCCGAAGGCGGGAGGGGCACCAAGAGTACGTCTGCGGGACGCGAACCAGCTTCCACTCGGTGGTAGGCGCATACTCTACTGTGTGCGCCAAGGGGCCCACCCACACACCCACTAAACTTCGACTGGCCAAGTATTTGCTGTAAACTTCGGCCGCCTAAGCCTTTTCGCTGAGAGGGCGCTCGACTCATTTAACTAAGTGTATAAGCCACCTCCCGAAAAAGTATAAGTGTATGAGCCACCTCCCGAAAAAGTATAAGTGTATGAGCCACCTCCCGAAAAAGTATAAGTGTATGAGCCACCTCCCGAAAAAGTATAAGTGTATGAGCCACCTCCCGAAAAAGTATAAGTGTATGAGCCACCTCCCGAAAAAGTATAAGTGTATGAGCCACCTCCCGAAAAAGTATAAGTGTATGAGCCACCTCCCGAAAAAGTATAAGTGTATAAGCCACCTCCCGAAAAAGTATGGTCCTGCCCACTCGGTTTTTATTTGACCTGAAAAGGGAGAAGTTGGAGGCGGCGGAGAATCCAACCGATGACCTTTTGTATGGTGAGTTGGTGCTCTACTATTGAGGTGATTAAGTATCCGTTTGAGCTGAAAAGTGAGAAGTTGGAGGAGGTGGGAATCAATCCACGCAACTTTTTTTGTGCTAAGTGGGCACTATACCTCATTTTTGATTCAAAATGAAGAAATCCTGCGTGCGGTGGAAACGGGATCCAGTTTGATAGAGACCAAGAATATACCTGAATTTGAAAAAAAAAAAAGTTTAATCCAAAAGTGGCGATTCTGTGCAAATAAACAGGCTTTTCTGAAATGTATTTGCTGACATTTAGTGAAATAAGTCTTTTTTGAAATTCCGACATCGCCTACATCCGCAGGTGAGTCTAAGAAAAACAAAAGAAAACAAATCTTTTCTGCACAGCAACATGAATGTCTCTTTTAAACCTACTTTTTTGTCGTCAGGTGTCCTCGCTCTCCACGCTTTGGGAAAGCTTTTCGTTGGAAGACTGTCCATCGCACAAGTCATCCATTTTTGCCTTTGTCACTCATCTGAAAAAATCAAAATAAAAGTTGTCAGCCAAGTATCTCTTGTTCTATGATGTGACCTTGACTTTGATTTATAAGAAATATTTTTTTTCATTCGAAAAAGTTTTTTGTAAGGGGATGTGGCTTTGCACACGCATTATGATCGCTGCAACAAGGCGAGACATCACATACCGAGCCAACACGAAGGCGATCGGTCGGGGCGGCGCTTCATCCGCAAACTGGTCCCAAACCTACTCCATCCTGTCAGAGAGACCACAAGAAAAAAGCCTTACTATACATGGTCATTTTTAAAGAAAAAAGCCTTACTATACTATGTCGTGTTTTTTTAAGAAAAAAGCCTTACTATACTATGTCGTTTTTTTTTTAAGAAAAAAGCCTTACTATACTATGTCTATTTTTTTTATAAATAAAGCCTTGTTATACATTGTGTCATTTTTTACGAAAAAAAAGCCTTACTATACTATGTCGTTTTTTAAGAAAAAAAAAGCCTTACTATACTATGTTGTTTTTTTAAGACAAAAAAGCCTTACTATACTGTGTTGTTTTTTAAGAAATAAAAGCCTTACTATACTATGTCGTTTTTTAAGAATAAAAGCCTTACTATACTATGTTGTTTTTTACAAAAAAAGCCTTACTATACTATGTCGTTTTTTTAAAAGAAAAAACCCTTACTATACTATGTCGTTTTTTAATAAATAAAGCCTTGTTATACATTGTGTCATTTTTTACGAAAAAAAAAGCCTTACTATACTATGTCGTTTTTTAAGACAAAAAAGCCTTACTATACTGTGTTGTTTTTTAAGAAATAAAAGCCTTACTATACTATGTCGTTTTTTAAGAATAAAAGCCTTACTATACTATGTCGTTTTTTACAAAAAAAAAGCCTTACTATACTATGTCGTTTTTAAGAGAAAAAAAAAGCCTTACTATACTATGTCATTTTTTAAAGAAAAAAAGCCTTGCTATATATACTATTTCGTTAAAAAAAGCCTTACTATACATGGTCGTTTTTTTTTTTAAAGAAAAAAAGCCTTACTATATACACTGTCATTTTTTTACGCAAAAAAAGCCTTACTATATATACTATGCAGTTTTTGATGAAAAAAGCCTTACTATACATGGTCGTTTTTTATTTTTAAAAAGTCTTTCTATACATGGTCGTTTTTATTCAATAAAGCCTTACTATATATACTATGTCATTTTTTACGAAAAAAGCCTTACTATATATACTATGTCGATTTTGACGAAAAAAAACTTACTATACATGGTCATTTTTTATTTTTAAAAAAGCCTTTCTATACATGGTCGTTTTTATTCAAAAAAGCCTTACTATACATGGTCGTTTTTATTCGAAAAAGCTTACTATACTATGTCGTTTTTTTTAAAGAAAAAAAGCCTTACTATACATCAGGGGTCGGGAACCTTTTTGACGAAGAGAGCCATAAACAATTCATATTTTCTAATGTTATTCCTTGAGAGCCATACTCAGAATTTAAAAGTCAAAATACATGTAAATGGGTGTCTTTTATTTTAGTAATTTCACCACTTTTAAAGTGAAAAAAAAGAATACTTTTGACAACATTCTTCTGCAGTTGCTAATCAATGAGAGTATGCATTCTAGCAGAGTCTAATGCAAAAAACAAGACTAAAGCAGCACTGGACGTAGTATCTCAGTTCTGTCACCAACGGGTTCCATATTTTAGCTCACAGGTTAGCGAAGAGCCAGATCCACCCATCGAAAGAGCCACATGTGGCTCCCGAGCCATAGGTTCCCTACCCCTGCTATACATGGTCATTACCAAAAATAAATAAATCAAGTCGTCAGATATCACCAATATTACTGGAGTGTCTTTCCACAACTAGGATTTTCGTTTTATGACAAATGGTCCATAAAGACATTTCGAATTGGAAAAGTCATCATTGAGTCGTCTTTTTTTCTGTCCTTGTGCGATCTTTGAAACGATTAAAAAACACTATACACAATTCGATTTGGAGATATTATGACTGCAAGTGGAACTAGTATATCTTTATAGAAGCTTGCAATGTAGAAAACGGGAGCATTTCTTACCTTTTCAGCATGTGTCGAGTACACAAATATCAGCCAACGTAAAAAACAACAACTTCTTGGTGGACTTCTGTTCATGTCCTTTAACAAACGTGTCTTGGTTGGAGCTGACCCAAATTAGGCCGCTTAGATCATGCGATTAAAAACCTGAAAAGACGTTTACAAACAAATCAAAGCATACAGACAGGTCAACGAATACACTTTTTGTCATTCTCTCTTCCGGTTCGTTTCACTTCTGGGTCACCAATGTGACGTCAATTCAGGGAACGCCCTCGACTTTTTTTCTTTTAATATAGTAATAGTTTGAAATGAAAGCCTAGTCTTATGGGATACTACGCCTTTATATCAAATCAAAATCCTATATTGTCATCATACACAGCTGTGTAAAATGAACTAAGTCTTTATTTTAATGAAAAAATATACTGAACTACATAGTGTAGTGATCAGTCAAACGAGAGTGGGATTTGAACCGCAGCCTCCCACATGGAAGTCAGGTGAACGAACCTCCACACCACAAATTGACCACACTTTAAACTGTCATTATTGGAAGGCCTTGACTACAAATATATAGAAACAACTAAGGTAAAATGTTTCCCAACTGGGATTCGAACCCCAGCCTCCCACATGGCAGTCAGGTGAACAAACCTCTACGCCACAAATTGGCCACACTGCAGTTTGTCATTATTGGAAGGTCTTGACTACAATTGTATAGAAACAACTAAGGGAAAACGTTTCCCAACTGGGATTCGAACCCCAGCCTCCCACATTGCAGTCAGGTGAGTGAACCTCTATGGCACGAGTTGGCCACACTTTAGTTTGTCATTATTGGAATGTCTTGACTACAAATATATAGAAACAACTAAGGGAAAATGTTTCCCAACTGGGATTCGAACCCCAGCCTCCCACATGGCAGTCAGGTGAACAAACCTCTACACCACAAATTGGCCACACTGCAGTTTGTCATTATTGGAAGGTCTTGACTACAAATGTATAAAAACAACTAAGGGAAAATGTTTCCCAGCTGGGATTCAAACCCCAGCCTCCCACATGACAGTCAGGTGAACAAACCTCTACGCCACAAATTGAGCACACTTCAGTTTGTCATTATTGGAAGGTCTTGACTACAAATGTATAGAAACAACTAAGGGAAAACATTTCCCAACTGGGATTCGAACCCCAGCCTCCCACATTGCAGTCAGGTGAGTGAACCTCTACGCCACAAATTGGCCACACTTCAGTTTGTCATTATTGGAAGGTCTTGACTACAAATATATAGAAACAACTAAGGTAAAATGTTTCCCAACTGGGATTTGAACCCCAGCCTCCCACATGGCAGTCAGGTGAGTGAACCTCTACACCACGAATTGGCCACACTTCAGTTTGTCATTATTGGAAGGTCTTGACTACAAATATATAGAAACAACTAAGGTAAAATGTTTCCCAACTGGGAATTGAACCCCAGCCTCCCACATTGCAGTCAGGTGAGTGAACCTCTACGCCACAAATTGGCCACACTTCAGTTTGTCATTATTGGAAGGTCTTGACTACAAATATATAGAAACAACTAAGGTAAAATGTTTCCCAACTGGGATTTGAACCCCAGCCTCCCACATGGTAGTGAGGTGAACAAAGCTCTACGCCACAAATTGAGCACACTTCAGTTTGTCATTATTGGAAGGTCTTGACTACAAATATATAGAAACAACTAAGGTAAAATGTTTCCCAACTGGGATTTGAACCCCAGCCTCCCACATTGCAGTAGGGTGAGTGAACCTCTACGCCACAAATTGGCCACACTTCAGTTTGTCATTATTGGAAGGTCTTGACTACAAATATATAGAAACAACTAAGGTAAAATGTTTACCAACTGGGATTTGAACCCGGGCCTCCCACATGGCAGTCAGGTGAGTGAACCTCTACACCACGAATTGGCCACACTTCAGTTTGTCATTATTGGAAGGTCTTGACTACAAATATATAGTAACAACTAAGGTAAAATGTTTCCCAACTGGGATTTGAACCCCAGCCTCCCACATGGCAGTCAGGTGAGTGAACCTCTACACCACGAATTGGCCACACTTCAGTTTGTCATTATTGGAAGGTCTTGACTACAAATATATAGTAACAACTAAGGTAAAATGTTTCCCAACTGGGATTTGAACCCCAGCCTCCCACATTGCAGTCAGGTGAGTGAACCTCTACGCCACAAATTGGCCACACTTCAGTTTGTCATTATTGGAAGGTCTTGACTACAAATATATAGAAACAACTAAGGTAAAATGTTTCCCAACTGGGATTTGAACCCCAGCCTCCCACATGGTAGTGAGGTGAACAAAGCTCTACGCCACAAATTGAGCACACTTCAGTTTGTCATTATTGGAAGGTCTTGACTACAAATATATAGAAACAACTAAGGTAAAATGTTTCCCAACTGGGATTTGAACCCCAGCCTCCCACATTGCAGTAGGGTGAGTGAACCTCTACGCCACAAATTGGCCACACTTCAGTTTGTCATTATTGGAAGGTCTTGACTACAAATATATAGAAACAACTAAGGTAAAATGTTTCCCAACTGGGATTTGAACCCCAGCCTCCCACATGGTAGTGAGGTGAACAAAGCTCTACACCACAAATTGACCACACTTCAGTTTGTCATTATTGGAAGGTCTTGACTACAAATATATAGAAACAACTACGGTAAAATGTTTCCCAACTGGGAAACCAACCTCATGGTAGTGAGGTGAACAAAGCTCTACACCACAAATTGACCACACTTCAGTTTGTCATTATTGGAAAGTCTTGACTACACACGGTTGTTTTTATTTAAGGGAAAAATGATTACCAACTGGGATTTGAACCCTGTCTGCCCACATGGCAGGCAGGCAAGCAAACCTCTACACCATGAAGTAGACATACTTAACTTTGTCATTATTGGAACGTCTTGACTACAAATATATACGCCTGCAAGAAGGCAATGACGTATCCCTACGCCTGCGAGAAGACCTTGGTGTCACAAAATCGAATTCTAATTGGTTAAAGCAACAGTCTTATCGACGCTTGTTTAATGCAGCAGAGCCTGCAGAACTGATTGTGAAGGCCTTGAGGCAGATTTCTGACCCTGGCAACAAATAATGGCTGAAATGTGATTGGTTAAATGCTTCAATATGAAAACACACATCTGGAAGTAGTGCAGCCAGCGGGAAAGCATTGAAAGGAAGCTAACAGACAATTTGGAATTATTTCATAAGTATCGATGGACAAAATATAATATATGATTCAGATATTTCTTAGGCCAGCAAGGCCTTGAAGGCCCTAACGGCACACCACTGATTAAATGGGGGGGGGTATATTAAATACATTTAAGAATTTTTGCTTCTTTTTTTAAATACATTTAATATACCCCCCATTTAATATACCTGTCTGTTTGTTGCAGGACTAATTCTGGAGGAATGATTGCATGCCAAAACATTGTCAAAAAAAAGAAGAAGCAAAAATTCTGGGAAATATCAGAAACGTTTTTTTAATTGAGAAGTTCAAACAGATTCAATAAAACCGCATTGAGTTCCAACTTCCTACTGGAGAAGACGTCAGGATGGAAATGAAAGAAAGGAACAAACGAAAACATTTGCACTATGGAAAAGAATAATCAGTCATTTTGCCAGCACTACAACTTTTCATTTCATGAATTTGTGATGCTGATCTTGAAGGATTTTGGCCGAGGACTTGGCATCATAAAAAAGCTCATTGATCTCCTCTACCTGTTCCCTCTCTACTGTTTCTTTGCCTTGAACGCGACCAAGCAGACTGGCCGGCGTCAGGAGCTGAACAGCATACCTGGCGACAAATGCGGCATTAGGACATTCTGGTCTACATTAACCGCGATATTCGAGTAAATATTTTTTTCGTAATATAAACCACAAAGTGGCCACTAGGTGTTCACATTGTGTTAAGGGACATTTACACTGAGACACACATGTAAAAATCCATAAACTGGCCACATTAGACTTTAAAATGCAATGTTCAAATTGGAGGTACTGTATTTTCCGCACTATAAGGCGCACCTAAAAGCCTCCAATTTTTTCAAAAGCTGACTATGCGCCTTATAATCCGATGCGCCTTATATAGGGACCAATATTAAAATTGTTATCACGATGAAATTCGATAGGGTACATCATCCTCTACAGGACTTGCAACTACGGTAAGCAGCCTGCGACTTCATTTCCCCCCGTGCGGGGTTCATGCTGGCATATGTAGTTATTTTGTCGATACACCCAGTATGACGGCGAGCACACTAATTCGGTGCTCGCCGTCATTCCAGGTGGATTGACAAAAGAACTCCAGCCGCTTACTTAAAATTATAAATGACTTGTATAATATCTATTTTAAAATGATTTACTTTTTTGCATTATTTCTTACTGGTCTAAAAATACGGACATCGGATTGATATTGGCAAAATGTATTTTCAAAAAAATCGGAATTACAAAAAATAGCAATTAGGACATCCCTAATGTTAATTATGGAATTCATTATAATGAAGACATTTTAGACTAGTCTATGCTGACAACATTTTGGGAACAATCTTGGCTTCAATGCATTTAGTGTGGAAGGGCAGGACACCCCTGATCTTATAGTCTTTGCAGAAGAGTGAAAGCAACCCAGTATTTCTTGTCAATTCACCCCGATATAGTACCTGAGGGTAGTCTTGGCGCCAATTTCTGCCAGGTGGGAAAGCGCTTCCTCACTGATAGCCAGCCCCTCGGTCTGAGCGCGGATCTTAATGATCTGGGAAAAAAAAGATTCTTATTAGTACCAAAACCCAAATCTATTGGCCACTTTTGCCTCTGACCTGTTTCATTTCCTGTGGCGTGTACAACATAGTGCGAATGATCATGACTCTGTCCAGAAGGTCCAACGGAATACCATGTGGTGAGCTGATGTCCTCGGTTCCTCTGAAAAAAACAAGCAAAATGGAAAAGGGTTTTTATGTTGCCCCTTCTTTCACAGCAAGGATGTTGGTATGCTACTAGAAAATGTCGGTTTCTGGACCATATCCCAAGAAATTCACAGAACGCTCCCCTAGTTACAACTTGACGAAATGCTCAACCTGATGAGACAGTTTCCTCTGTTGGAGGCAAACACTACAATGGGTGCGATGGTGCTCTCCAGCGCACGGTGGAGGTATGTGAAGCACTCGATGTCCAGCATGTGGACCTCGTCCACAAACAACACGCCGGGCACCAGCTCGGCCACGCCCTGATCGATGTAGCGGTTCACCACCTTGTTGATCTCAGATCGGAGTTTATCTGAAAAAAAATGAAACCGTGGTTGAGAAACACGGATAAAAATGTAGATGCGGATAGTGTTGACGGCAAGGTGGCAACCTGTGATTTCCGTCTTTTTGGGCTTCATCAGCTGTCCCATCATAGAGAGAATATCCTGGCCTCCCTGTGACCGTAAGAAACAAAACCTGAGCACTGCACAAACATCTCCTACATTCTCTTCATAAGGCAAATGACTGTCTTTTGGTAAACAAAGAATAAAATACCAATTTTATAAATACCTGATGCTCGCAAAAATGGACGTCACATTTTGAGTCATGTAGGCCATAATATTAACATTTTGTAACAAGTGTGGCCTGCAAAATGTGATCACATAGGTGGAGGCAAGGTTTCAATTATTTGTATTTGTTAATCATAACCATATTATTTAAAAAAATATTTTAATTAATTTCTCAAGGCAAAAACACATTTATGAATTTATAACAAGGTAATTAAAAATAAAAGTAAAATGAAAACAAAAAGTAATACTCCAGTTATGGCCGTTAGCACTTTTATTTTGTAACACATTGCCCACCATTTGCCAACAAGGGACGTCCAATTTATCTAAACTGGGCCGTGAAAGCTCATCTTTAATTGGCATGGATCTCGCTAACCGTGCATTCCACTTAGTCGTGATCATTCACTAACGTCCAAAGTATTTTGACTGGGAAGACTTCAGAAATCAGTCACTGCAACCCTCTCCCAGTCAAAAAGACTTGGACGTCTAGCCCCATGAATGGGAGCCAATGAATCAAATGAGTGACCAGAGGGTTAATGGGTAAATTAAGGTTTCAGTTTTTTAGTGTTTATTATTGTTTTTACCTGCGGCTTGGCGTTTGCCACGTCAAGGTCATGCAGCGTGACATCTTGGACGATCTCCTTTTTTTTGTGCACATCTCCCTTTGGAAGCGGCACGTACTCCTCAGCCTCCAGGTCAAACTCTGTGGCAAAGGTGTCGCAGCGACCTTGTCTCTGAAAACAGACGCAAAGCCTAATGAGTCCTGTGTGTTAATAAAAAATGAAAAAAGAAGAAGGGAAAATTCTATGATAGAGCAGGTGATCGGCAGACGGCGCAAGTGCTTTGAAAGGGGCCTGTCAACAAGGGACATGAGTCGCACCCTCCTTCCCCTATTTGGTCACCAGGCCACCTGCAGCGATTAAAGGAGCCGTCATCGCGATCTGTCGACAGAAGCCGAAAAACTCACTGCAGGAAAGGACGGATTTGGGAAGATGGCGAGATAGCGGGAAGAAAAATAGCTTTCCAGAGCGCTCGGAAAGGAAGCCGAGATTGTCATGCTGAGTGGAGAAGGATGAAAGGCCAGACAAAAACTCTTCATGGCAATGAATGAACCTATTGTATTGGATAGGCTGACTTGACACGCATGATGTGGGTTACCTTGACAGCTCCGCTGTTGGCTTCAATGTAGATGACGTCTCCCACCTCCACGCGCTCCTTCTGCAGACTCTCGTAAATGCTGGGGTCCAACTATGGAAAATAAAAAAAATGTACAAAAAACTATTTCGTATATGGCTAATAGTAAATGGACAAAGCAAGCGGCAATAAAAGTGCAAAAAGCAAAATAAAATAACAACCTCTACTACTCCTGAGTACTTTGTAATGCTTTAACTGTATCAGTTGAGCTGAATTTAAGACATTTCTCTTCACTTAATGTAATGACAATAAAGCTGATTATTTATTTTAAAAAGAATTACCATGTGCTAAAATGATGAACTCCATTACACTTAAATAAAATCTCTTGGGTCTGACCTTCAGCTGCTTGGTACCCTTGCCCGTCCTCAGACCAATGATGACGTGGCTGATGGTCTTTCCGTAGCCCCCCATTGGATTCTCCGTCTCGCAGGGGGTCAGCTCGGTCACCTCACCCTCGTAGACCTCTTTTGTCTCTTTGATGCGGAGGCCTGAAAGGCGAGTGGACGGCAAAATCACACGTGGTGAGGCCCACAGAGTGAATCGGGTCTTTGTATTCACATGGAAACCGTTCGGCAGCATCCTCTCAGATATTGCCATGTGCACATGAACATTCCTGGCCATCATAACCCTTGTTCCGCATTGGTACAGCCTGAAGGGGCACTCACAGGTGTCTAACACTGTGTGGTTCATATCAAAGAGCACGAGACGTGGTTTGGGGCGTTTAATTGGCATGGTGGTGACAGGCTCGGAGGAATCTCCACCCCGGACTAAAGATCAGGTTCGAGTGAAGGAGCAGCGGTGCTGTCCATCTACAAAAGCCCTATTGCGTTCCCTACGACAGGTGCCATCAACAGGAGGAACTTAACAGCTCATTTCCACATTTCAACATAACTCTTGGGAGGTCAACAGAGCACACAAAGGACTACCTACTAAATGTTTTTCTCTGTATTGTGGTAAAAATTGCATCAAACCATGAAACTTGACAAACTGTTAATACTAACTGGTTAAAGTAAAACCAGCTGGTTAATAGGTTTCAAGATCTAGTGAATAACCATGATGTAGCGATAGTGTTTTTTTGGGTGTAAAGTGGTTATCGCGTCAGCCTCACAGCTCTGGGGCCCTGGGTTTGAACCCAGGTCGGTCCACCTGTGTGGAGTTTGCATGTTCTCCCTGGGCCTGCGTGGGTTTTCTTCGGGTACTCCAGTTTCCTCCCGCATTCCAAAAAATTGCATGGTAGGCTAATTGGACACTCTAAATTGTCCTTAAGTATGAGTGTGACAGTAAATGGTTGTCCGTCTGCTCATGCCCTGCGATTGGCTGGCTACCGATTCAGGGTGTTCCCCGCCTCTGGCCCGAAGTCAGCCGAGATAGGCTCCAGCATGCCCCGCGACCCTAGTGAGGATAAACCGGTTCAGGTGAAATTAATGAACAAACTCTTAAAATCCTCTCTGTACTATTATTTAACTCTGAAAGGTGAACACTGCTCCCTAGTGGACAGTGAAATATCCCCCTTTCTTCCCCCATTTCATGTTTTTGTTATTGTTCCTACACTATAAACTTTTCATATATATTTGGCGGATCCAAGTCTCCATGTGTCGAATCCGCGAAGTGGCCAAGTATTAAAACATACATTAAAGACCATATGCCCCTAATCTTTTGTGGTTGCCAGGTAAACAATGGTTATAACAAATAAAGAGCTCCTTCACCGATGGCCCTCCTGAAGTTCTCCATCAGGACTTCTGTCTTTTTAATCTCCGACGAGTAGACCTCGCTGCCCACCATTGGGCAGAAAGGAACCTTGTTGCCCAGCTCCTGTGCGATGGCTAAGGCGAGAGCCGTCTGTCGGTGGAAACCCGAAAAAGTGTCAGTGAGGAATAAATAACAACAAATTAGGAGACTGACACTAAACGCGATGCTACCTTTCCAGTACCAGGTGGACCGGCCAGTAAAACTGCCCTTCCTGCCATCTTCTTGGAGCGGATGAGCTCAACAATGATCCCACATGCCTAAGAGGAAACAAGAATCACATGAATTTAAATCGAGAAATCATTGTGATGTTTATATAGGGATTATACCACCTAGAATTCAATGATTTTAAAGTTAAAACGGTCATGCACAAAGCCCCTAAATTTTTTATTACATTTGCATAGAACAAGGGTCTCAAACGTGCTCAACACTTATTTTTTTCCACTCCTCCAACCGACATCCTTTTGTGGTAATAGTACTGCTGGCATGACGAGATGGAGAGACTGTAAGTTCTTTCGAGTTCTATTTAATGCTAAATTGTTTTGAAGTACTCCTAAATGAAAAAAATGTTTTGGCATTCATTTATTCATTGTAATACATTAATAAATCATGTTCTCTCACTTTTGTGTTTGTTTCTAACATCTTTCAAAGAAAATTGGGACACTTTTAGTTGCTATTGAAGACCGTGGAACGAATGAGAGAATTTACTGCTCGACTTACGAAAAATCCAAGTTACAACACAAGTTCTGGGAACAATTAATTTCGTTAGTAGATGTACCACTGTAGTATGAAAGATGAAAAAAATAAAAACAAATTGTAACATTAAAAAATATGACTGAATATCATTTAAAATAATTGTGACCCGGGTGTATTTACCTCTCAGGTATATTTATATATATTTTCGTGTTGTATTCTTAACTCATTTTAACTCTTAGGCTGCCATTGATGGCAATAGGCGTCCAATCCAGTGTGAAACAGCGACTCCACGTGCTAGCAGGCTTAGCTTAAAAGTACACAAAGGATATTCAAGCGCACAAGCCCGTTGTTTTGTGAATGTTCAGTCGTCAAAGTGATTATTTTACAAATAAAACATTATTAGCTCGTCAACATTTACCTCTCTGGCGGCTTCCTGGCCGACTAAGCCACACGCTGATTGCTTAGCGTTACCGGCCTCGTCCAAGCCAAGTCCTTTAACGTGACTGTGCGAGGCAATCCGTTGAGTTTTCGTGGTACTCTTCACCTCTTCGATCTTCATGTTTTTTGTATTTGTATTTAAGTGTTTAACTTTGTCAAAAGGTGCCAAAAGTGTCACTTGTGCTTCGTTGAGGTTGGTAGCGTACACAGCCGCCGCCGAAACTCAAAACACAGGAAGAGTGGTTTCCATGTGAGGTTACTATGGAGAATACCGGAAGTGTTACCTCGAAGCACCGCCATATTTGTATTTTAAGCAATACGATTGGATAGAAATAGTGCATGTCGAATCATAATTGGCTGGAACTTCTATCAATCATTGCTATCACCAGAAATCCCACCCTTAGCGTTTTCATTTCCGATAGTGTAGAAGTTGACGTCTGGTGGACTGGAAACTACTGCGATCTTTTATGTGAGTTTAAAATCTGGCAAATAAATGTGTGATGTAATATCATATTAATTTAGAGGGTATATTCGGGCTCATTTGTTACCACAATGCACGTAACTATTTAGTTTTTGAAAACATAGCCCCAACTAAAATTAGTACACGTGAATGTACGGCTCAAAGTTGCATTGTTATGTAGTGGAATATAATGATATGATGCGAATAATGTCTATTTGGGTTTCTAATAGTGTCTGGCATCGTCCGATCGCTTCCTGCTTCTGTGGATCTGGTCCCATGGTGTGAAGAGATCCCGGTAGACAAGATCCTAGAACGTGACAGCTCGTCAACATGACTGAGCACAAGTCTCCAACTTTGAATTTCAACATCGGTGTCCTCGGGCATGTGGACAGTGGCAAGACGTCGCTGGCTCGGGCGTTAAGCAGCACTGCCTCCACGGCTGCCTTTGACAAGAACCCCCAGTCGAAGGAGAGGGGCATCACCCTGGACCTCGGCTTCTCCTCCTTCAATGTGGAACTCCCGGATCAGCTGCGGGAAAGTGGAAAGCACATGCAGCAGTATGAAAACCTGCAGTTCACCCTGGTAGACTGTCCTGGACACGCTTCTCTCATTCGGACCATTATTGGAGGTGAGGCGAGATGAATGTCTGGTCTGATGGCCCAAGCAGGACCATCAGAAGCACTGAAGTACATAAACTCATTGGCTGCCACAGACAGTGATAGATGTCAAATCCATTTGAATTGAAATGACTGACATTGAATATAATCAGGGCTTTAATTTGAGTTTGATTTATTTAATAAAGGGACAATACTATATATTAATGGGTGGTGATCGCAATGTTGTTCATCCAACATCCAGGCTTTAAGATGATTGCCGAAAAGGTTCAGAGACGGGAGTTTACGTATGTTACATGCTATTGAGTTCCAGGGATGTGAGGCACGAACAGAGATGGTGCTTTGGCTAAATGCACTCTTTCTTAAGGGAACTACACAGTCACCTCTAGAGCCAGCTCTTGTTGATCTGTTGGCATTTTTTGCAGCGTTAGTGGCAGTTAACCAACTCAATTCTAATATTTAATCCACAAATGTTTTTTCTTTTAAGGATTTTTCTTACACGGTTTACTTGGATTTGGAACCACTGCATTCCTCACAATGCAATTTGTGATCTGAGGCTAATGATGAGTGTTATCTTATAAATTTTGATAAGAGATCACTTTGTTTTTTTGCACGCATAATTCATACATTTTCTGTGCAACATGGTTACATGGCTACTACATGTTTGGGACCCCGTCATTGGGGGCTAAATTCTTGCATGACTTTTATCTGAGTATGGTATTCCAATTTTCTAACGCTTTAAAAAGAACATGTCGGTCAAAGAATTTTGAAGATTTTCCAGAGTTGTGAAAAAAACCATCACATTTGAACTGCTTAATGTCTTCATTTAATGACGATTAAATCTTCTTACACATGTTAGAGATTATGGTTGGAAAGAGACGGTTAAAATTGGAGTGTAAACATCAAGCTTACTCCCTCTCATGTCCCAAGTGGGGAAATCACAGGAAATAGATGGAGCCAAGTGGAAGCAGAGAAAAAGAGTTGAGCGCAGGAAAGGAAAGACAAGCAAGCGTTCAGCAGCTCTCATTTCAACCCCGTTAACATTTTACACTCCGGTGTACCCCTCCCTTGGATGTTTGTCTACTTGTCCTTTCCTGTTTGTTTTGCTGTCGTCAACTTCTCCAGTCGCCATTACACATGTATATGTGAACAAATAGAGAAAAGCCTATCTTGTACTTACAGCTAATTGCAGATAAACATCACACAGCTTTTTTTATGTTTGCGCGTCTCATAGGGGCGCAAATCATCGACCTGATGATGCTGGTGGTGGATGTGGTCAAAGGGCTGCAGACCCAAACAGCAGAGTGTCTTCTCATTGGAGAACTGACTTGCCCTCGCATGGTGGTCGTCCTCAACAAGACGGACCTTCTGCCGGCCGACAAGAGACAGAGTGCGATTGAGAAAATGACCAAAAGACTGCACAAAACGCTGGAGAACACCAGGTCTGCATCACAGCAAATGTTGCAGGAAGTACATTAGAAATTCAGCACCTGACACTTCTTAACTGGCATTACATTTGAGAGAAGCCTAATCTTCATCAGTCAGTAAATGATTTTTAAAGTTGACACATGTATATATGCTGTAGATTTAAAGACTGTCCAGTGATTGCGGTGGCAGCCAAGCCGGGAGGCCCCGAGGGTGCCGACACAGAGGAACCACAAGGGCTGTCTGAGTTAATCGAGGTGAAAACCGGCATAATGATCGCTTATGTTCTTTTTACCCTCTTTTTTTCCCATGAAGTAAAAAAGGCAGACAGTCTAGGATGGTCGTCTGCTTTTTACCTCTCTAAAATCTTTAGTTTAGTGGATTTCAAAGCTGTTGTTAATGGCATTCACTTTTATTGTTATATTTTAGTCTGTTCTCTGCAGGCGTATTGAATTGAATGCTTTTATTGTCATTAAACAATTATAATGAGATTTAAGGCTTTCACCACGACGAAGTGCACAAATAACAAACAAACAGACAAATAAAAAAACAATAATTAATAAATAAGTAGCCACAACATAAATAAGTAGGGAAGTGCACAAATATTCATTCATTTTCTGAACTGTATTAACTCATTGGCTGTCATTGTTGGCAATGTCCAGCCACATTATAAAAGTCAAGATGAACAAATTCGAGAGCCCAATTCATCACATTGCATTTCTTATATAAATAAAATCCAGATGTATATTGCAGAAAATCCAGCCTACCTTTATCAATATGACTGTAGAAATAAGTTAATTTTTTAAAACAATTTAAAATACATGTTGGATTTTCAAAATATAATTTATAAATGGTGGAATTAAAATATGAAATGACTTATTTTAGAAAAGTAGACTCAGTACATACATTGAAATTTGATTTTGTGTTTCATGACTTCATTAACAAGAAACTTGGACCATTTCTCCGTTTAAAAAAAATATTCACGAGAAATTTCATTTTCTACTACCACGTTCCGATTCTGGTTAATCGGGATCATCTGGTTCTTGTTATCTGGGTAATATTTTGATCATCATGTTTGTCCCCTCTCGTTTCAGCTATTAAAACAGCAGACTTATCTACCACTGAGAGACCCAGAAGGAGACCTTCTGATGGCCGTGGACCATTGCTTTTCCATCCGTGGCCAAGGAACTGTCATGACCGGGACCATCCTACAGGGGTCTTTGAGTGTCAACGACACCGTGGAAATCCCCGCACTGAAGGTTCAGTACTACACTTTGTGAAATAGTGCTTCAAAAGTCAAATCTCCTCCTTCCTACATCACTACTCACATTACTGCGTGTTATTAAAGCAGTTCAACTTTCAAAAATAATTCAATGCTACCACAGGAGTGTGTCATAGACTAAGGCATCACTGAATAGAAGTGCACAAGGTCAAATGTGAAGCATTGGTTTGGCTGCACTTGTCATTTTCGCCCCGGGGTGGCGACAAATGTTTTCTGTGAAAGCAATTTCTAGGCAAGATACTTTTCTGCAAGTTGGTTTTCTAATATGTGACCAACTTGGCCTCCCCCAAATAAAGTACTGCAATGTGTAGTAAATACTGATACATTAAATGGTAAGAATCATTTTATGTGCGTTTTCTAATGAATGAAAGATTTCATTTCATGAACTTTTAAAAATACCTCTTAGTTTCATCCAAATGAGATTTGTTGTACTATTCGTTCTGAAGGCGAATGTGGTAACCTTTAAATTAAACACAATAATAAAAATTCTAGAGAGTTTATAATATAAAAAGCAATCAAACAAAATATGCAGGTTTAGTGTAATTTCTGCATGTTTTGACTGGATTTTTTAAATTTTAATAAAACTGATTTCAATCAATTAATAATCAAAAACAAGAACAAAACAGTGTTCTAGTCAAGAGGTGAATTATGTTTTTAAAGCAGATAAGGCATTTGTTTTAAAAGATGAGGTAAAAAACAAAAACAAAACTGAAATGCAAGTAAAATAAAATGTAGAGCACTGTTAGTTATTCTATTTTCTATTGTTGCTACTTCTTTTAATGATGATTATTCTTATAAAAAATATGGAAAAACATTTTTTTTCTTCCTTTATTTCTCTATTTTACCCTCTAGTTCCATCAAAACAAATCAAATAATTTACATAGTTGATTTGCTAAATGAATATGTGAACAAAAATCCTCCCAAAAGACATCATTTTAATATATAGATTTTCCAAGTAAATAAAACTTCTAAATTACTGGTGTATTTCTTATAATGAATCACCTTTAACCCAACCCTTATTCAAAGTTACATCTTCATTTAAAATATATATTTAATTTGTTTTCAACTATTTTATATTGTCATTATTTTTATTTATTTTTTAAATACAGTTTTTGACTTTGTATGTAAATCTATATATAACACTGAAATGTCCCTTTGTGAGAATGACTTTATTTACATTGCATTACATTTGTTTAGACTTAAGATGTTGTATTCTCTCTCATGTCTCCTATCAGGTGACTAAGAAGGTAAAGTCAATACAGATGTTTCGGAAGCCAGTGTCGGGGGCCATGCAGGGGGACCGCGTGGGTGTGTGCGTGACACAGTTTGACCCAAAGTTGTTGGAGCGGGGGCTCGTGTGCACCCCGGCCTCCCTGCGCACCGTCTTCGCTGCCGTCATCTCTGCCAAGAAGATCGGCTACTTCAAGGGCTCCCTCTGCACACGGGCCAAGTTTCACATCACGGTGGGACACGAGACCGTCATGGCGAGGGTCACCTTCTTTGGACTGCCGCCAGACGCGTCGCAAACGCAGCCCGGCTCGCCGGAAACGGCCTTCGCCTTCGACAGGGTGTACGTCTACCAGGAAGACTACGTCAGCGGTCGCGGAGAGTCCAATTCGGGACCCGACCCTGAGCAGTGGGCCTTGTTGGAGTTTGAGCGGCCCGTCACTTGCCCTCTACTCTGCCTGGTGATTGGCTCCAAGCTGGACACGGACATCCACGCTAACGCATGCCGCCTGGCCTTCCATGGACGTCTGCTGCACGGCTTTGAAGATAAAGCCTACGCCGAGACGGGCCTCCCCCGCCTGCTCATCTACAAGACCAAACACAAGGAGGGGCAAGTGGAGAGGGTGAGTGGGCCATTTGAATCCTGTTTTGGGGGGTTTAAAATGTTAATCCTCGCTCTTCGAGCTCTTCCACTTTTGGTAAAAATAGAAAAACATTTATAATTGACTTGAATCCAAGTTAGTAACTCCCTAAATCCACCAACACTAGGTGAAATTCTGCAATACTGAGTGGCCAGATATTACTTTATTCTACCTCTGACACAAATTTACAAATATTTTACGCACATTGCTAATATATTTGAACAGAAAAGAAAATGATTGTGTCGGAAATGAACATAGTTTGTATTTAGTTTTTTTTTTTTTTACTCTGTATGGCTTAACAGGTGGCGTGGCGTTAATTGTTGTGCTTTACTTTTCTTCCAGAGTTCAATAAATTGCTGAAAATTGGACATGATCCCAATTTCCACAGGCAAGGGAAGAGTTAGTATGCTAAAAGGTGCCTGCAGAAAAGGTTAATGCCTGATTCACTTAAAGAAGGGCATGGCTGGCCAATGAGAGATATGATTGGGTATCAGTGAGTACCAGTTATTTAGCCAGTTATCCCTGTGGTAACTTTTAACTGTATAAACAGTTTAAAACAAAAGTTATGATCCTCAAACTATTTCATAGTTTGATTTTGAAAATAATGCCCGAGAAATGCAGGTGTAAAATGCTTGTGAAAAATATTCTAAGGGGCCCTTTCCACGATAATAGTTGGATTGGGAAATGCAAATAAAACCCTTTTTTCGCAGATATGCATATCGTTTAGAAGGATGCGTCGTTTTGCAGAGATCAAACAGCAAAAATTGGAAAACTCCTCCATGGTGAAATTCTTGACGATGGACTACCCTGTCGTCACAGTTAAAACGATTGAAGAGGCAAAACTGAGTTTTTCCTGGCATTTGTCTCCCATACTCCGAGACTGTAGGTGGCAATGGTGTACCTACACACTAGGCATGCATATTGCATCGGCAAATTGGACATTTCAAGGACTTTTTTGCGCCGTTTAAATGCAGGATTAAAGTAATTTTTAAGACAGTTTTGTCATTTCTGCTTCAGATTTATGTTGAAACAATGCCAAGTCATTTCTGATAACCCAGACATAGTTGCTCACTTCAGTATGCTTGTATGACACCAAACCAACTGATAGAGACAAGTATAGTATAGTAGTAGTAGTGGTAGTAGTAGTAGTAGTAGTTGTTGTAGTTGTTGTAGAAGTGGTAGTAGTAGTGGTAGTAGTAGTGGTAGTAGTAGTGGTAGTAGTGGTAGTAGTGGTAGTAGTGGTAGTAGTGGTAGTAGTAGTGGTAGTAGTAGTAGTAGTAGTAGTAGTAGTAGTGGTAATAGTAGTAGTAGTTGTATTAGTAGTAGTTTACATATACAAGGTATAGACAAGCCATTGCGGTCATTTTAGGCACAAAATAATTGAGAGAATTGGGTGAATTTTTCGGGCCGGCGAAAAATGGTGACTTTGAATAGTCAATTGGAACCATAAGGGTGAATAAATGTCCGTTGCCTCTGTGCCCTCTCACTCACCCTGCAGTCCTCCTGCTGCTCTCGGTGCTTTGAATGTTTCTCATTGCTGGTGGCACTGGACCATGGCTCGCCGACAAAGCCCGCATTGTGTGTTCATAAACAGACACGTACACACAAACAAGCGCGCATCGGCTGTCCCGCTGAGCACCGTTTGAGACGTGTGGGTGCGCATACTTCTGACACAGACGTGCGTGCGGGTGGCCGCCTGACGCCACTCGCCCCGTCTAGCTGTCAGAGACTGGCGCTGTTTGGACACACCTGAGTAGCACACCCCTCCGTTTTCACATGACTCTCTGGGTTAATCTGTTCCCGCTCTATTTTTCAAAGTACGCTACAATACATTTCTCATTGTATCATTGTGACATAGTGAAGCCATAAAAGGGTGCAGTTTAAAATAATTCTGGTTTAAAATAAACGGCTCATTGGCGAGGAATTCATTTTCAGTTTGAGTCACAATCATAATTGCACCACTCCAGGAAGCATCCCCCTGACTAACAACCAAACAATTTAAATTAAATTTCACTTTTGTTATCAGTTAATCCTTAGCAAGAAGTGTGTGTGCCACTTTGACCTTCCAGTTAGATTTTGTCATTGTGACTTCTTAAAACAACAAATCTGACAGTTGCATCTGCATCTTTTTTCTTTAATAGTTAATGGCTTCTCATTTTTAGCTGCGCATATACTATATATATGGACACGTACACAAACATATATATATATATATATATATATATATATATTGCCGCAATAGTCTAAAAATCACAAAGTAGGGTCACCCCTATAACTTTTTTTTCCCCCTAGTAGCAAGAGTGGCTTCCACTTACGAGTTTCAGTGTGGATTTTCACATTTTTATGAACTTTATATATATATATATATATATATATATATATATATATATATATATATATATATATATATATATATATATATATAAATAATTAATAGCGGAAAAAAAATGCTAAGTAGTGAATTTGAGATAAGTGAAGACACTATAATCAAGGGATTACTGCATATATTTATTTGTATATATATATATGTATCTATGTTTATATATAATTAATTACTAACTTCTACAATTTTTTTCATAATTGGTGACATTTAATAATTTGTGTGATTATTCACCTCCCAAATTAGTAATTGAAACTTCCTTACTGAAGTAAGTTTTTTGCCTCATCCAGCTGAGGTGGTATATACCATGGACCAATTGTCAATCTTAGCCAATCATATGCCTCACACCCATTCACCCCCCACTTTTCATCTATAAACAACCAGTGTTCCATGAATAAATATTAGCATGCGTGATTTTGGAATGTAGCAAAAATACTAGCAATATTAAGTCCAAATACTATGTTCCATAGTTCAAACATAAATCGAAAGCGGCACATGAAGTTAATTTCCATTTGCGTGTCAACCCCTCGTGTTGGGGTGAAATTCAGGTCGTAGGTCAAGTGTGTAAAGGGGTCCCCTCGTGTTTGCACCTTAAGGTGTTGACTGCTTCACTCCTCAACTCTCAAGTGAAACGATGCGTGCGGGAGGTCAGATTCTGGTGGTTATGCGCCTTTTGCCAGCCTGCAAGTTTGGCTTCCGTTTTTGTTTTTGTGTGTGCTGGACACATTGCTGTCATTGTTGAGATACGACTATTCATACGGTCTGTTGGACATCTATAGCTACTGTATGTTTCTTTTTATCAGCGCATCAGTCACGCTTGCGGGTCAAACGTTCAAGAGTGAACGAGGGTAAAGCAGGAGAGAAGACGAGCTAGTGGTTGTGTTGGAGAAGGCTCAGAGACAGAGCGGTGCCCTCCTGTTATCAGATTAGCGATGGATGATAAGCAAGGAACACAAACAAATAGCGTAAAATGTGCAGGAACAAGGAATCAGAGACAGCCAGGCGGCAAGACTAGAAGAATGCGCTGGTAGTGGGCTTGATGCGGGCACGTGACACACAGGGTATGTTGTCCTCAGGAAGCCATCGTGGCTGACAGTTTCACCGTTTTAATAAGATTAGTTGGTGCGCCATTCATCAAGCGCTTCCAAACACATGGCGCCCTGGGGTTCAACTCTCACATTCTTCCCTCACGCAGGTAACGGACGACTACACTCTGATTGGCCGCAACCTGTTCAAGAAGGAAACAAACTTGCAGATCTTTGTCGGGCTGAAGGTCACGCTGTCAACAGGCGAAACCGGCATCATCGAGGGTGGTTTTGGACAGAGCGGGAAGTTTAAAATTCGAGTTCAAGGTAAGGAACAACCCAAATCTGGCTAAGCTAGTTTGCCTAGTTGGCCAAATGATATCTTCTTCTTCCCTACTTCGGCAGATTATTTTCAGGATGTGGTAAGAGTGCTGGTAGGGCTAACATCTCCAGTCACATTCCCAGGATTCCTTTGGGGATCGCCTGTGTTCCGGGGGAAATCTGTTCTGTATTTATTTTACTTTCTGTTGCTCCAAACCCACTGCTCCACACCGGGAGGGGAGAGAAAACAAAAACATATCAAAAAGAGAGCCTCACCTACATCCTCTTCACAGAAACACATACACACAAATATACACAGTCTTGGGGGGGGAAGAAAAACGTGCTGCCAACACATTCATTGCCTCCCATTTTAAAAATGGGTCAGCTATTCAATTATAATACTACAACTAATATATACTAGACCACATGTGTCAAAGTGGCGGCCCGGGGCCCAAATCTGGCCCGCCGCATCATTTTGTGTGGCCCGGGAAAGTAAATCATGAGTGCCGACTTTCTGTTTTAGGATCAAATTAAAATGAAGAGTATAGATGTATATTAAATTTCCTGATTTTCCCCCTTTTACATCAATAATTGTAATTTTTTAATCATTTTTTTCTGTGTTTTTAGTTCAAAAATCCTTTTGTAAAATCTAAAAATATATTAAAAAAGCTAAAATAAACATTGTTTTAGATCTATAAAAAAACTGAATATTCAGGGATTTTAAACCAGTTCTTTTAATCCATTTATTAAAAAAAAATCTAAATATTATATCTAAAATGGTCCGGCCCACATGAAATCGAGTTGACGTTAACGCAGCCCGAGAACCAACCCGAGTATGACACCCCTGCACTAGACCATACTAGATTATATTTACATTATAAATTATTCTACTGTTAAACTTTTGTTTCAAGACTAAAAAATGCAGACTTAAGCCAGTGTTTAAATCTTTTCCACCTGTAAAGAGAATAAGTAAACAGCTTTCATAATGGAGGATTAGGTTTTCTACTAAATGCAGTAAATTGCATCAATTACAACCTGATCTAATGCGATTCGATATGTAAAATGGGATTTTCCATGTCAAATTGAATATGAGTGACTAATACAAAATGGAGATCAGTTCCGGCTAGGAACTTGTTACATAGCTTGTGACGTTGCAACATGCATGCACAGTGAATTTTGTTAAAAACGACAGCACAGAGAAGACGTTCTTTTTTCTGATGTCATGCTTATGCGTGCATTCTCACAAAACTTAGATGGTATAAATCTTTGAAGAATTCTCATCTGTCAAAAAAAAAGGTGACCAATAATGCTGTTTGCCCTAGCATGCTCTCGTTCTGCTAATTGTGCTTCCACGTGATTATATTACTGGGTAAGCACAATGTGATAATACCACTTACTCTGTTTCCTAACCTTTACTGTACTAAGCATCATTTATTTCTCATGTGCGTCATCCACTTGAACAATAACCCCCTTTCCCAAATACTCTACTTAGAAAGATGACATTTTTCAGCCCCCCCAAAAGATTATAAATGTGATGATCTCATTTAAAAGACAATATTATTTACGTGTGCGGTCGACTGGTCGCCGTCTTTTGGTCGCCAGTCTTTTGGTCGCCAGTCTTTTGGTCGCCGTCTTTTGGTCGCCGTCTTTTGTTCGCCCCGACCGCGACAACGGGCGACCAAAAGACCGGCGACCAAAAGACCGACGACCAAAAGACCGGCAACAAAACAAGGTAAAACAACACAGTCTATGCATCAATAAGACGTGTGAGTGTATAAGAGTTTGTATGTACATGCGTTGTCCCTTTAAGAAGCTACGTCAGTCAGGGTCTTAACAAGTTCTCCAACAAAACACAATAAAAGTATGGGAAATTTGGAGCTTTTCTTTAGCCTAATAATTACTAGGGCATTAAGTATGACTAAATAGTAATTTGCAGTTTGTATTTAGGGAATTTGAGCAACGATTTAAATGGTAATTATCAATAACCTTCCGGGCGACCAAAAGACCGGCGACCAATCGAACGTGTACAATTATTTACATAGGGACATTGAAGGAGAGACAGGATTTTTTTCACAATTTGTGATAAAGGTGGCCTGGTGGTCGAGTGGTTAGGGTGTCGGCCTCACAGTTCTGAGATCGAGGGTTTGATCCCAGCTCCGGACCTTTCTGTGTGGCGTTTGTATGTTTTCCCTGAGTACTTCAGTTTCCTCCCACATCCCAAAGACATGCATGGTAGGCTGGTTGAACACTCTAAATTGCCACTGCGTATGAGTGTGAGCGTGAATGGTTGTCAGCCTCCTTGTGCCCTGCAATTGGCTGGCCACCAATTCAAGGTGTCCCCCGCCTCTGGCCCAAAGTCTGCTGGGATAGGCCCCAGCACCCCCCACGGCCTTTGTGAGGATAAAGCAGTTCAGAAAATGAGACAACAAACAGTTCAATGCTTATCGAGCCATAAATAAGATGATTGAAAATGGTCTCCAGGAACTGGAAACATCTAATTTTCAAATCACAAAGGTGGAAATACAGTTTGACCCTGAAGCAAATCCCAGGGGTTATAGATTTTGGGGGAATATTGGCTATAAATCTGGCCCAGCAATTGAAATTAAATTATATCCCAATTGGTCTTCAGAGGGTCTTAAAAACCTCTTAAATTTGAGTTGATGAAACTTGTAGGAAACCTGTCTGCATTTTGTAGAAATGCAGTGAAGTGGAAAGAACATCAGAACATTTTCAAGCACACCTATGTATGACCTTGGCCTTCTGTCAGTTTTAAATGAACACAAAAGTTTGATGCTTAATACTTGGAGAGAAAAGAACTCTGCAGTACGTGTCTGCCTGTGAACACAAGTTCATTCAAGTTTGCTCACTAGTGCAGCCATAACTCACACAGATATCTCTGTGCTCGGCACAAGCGTAACAGCCCTTACATTGGCATAACGATAACAAGAATGCTGGCGCCATTATGTATTAAGCCAGACAGACAGCATGTTCAGCATTGACACCAGAACATCGCCTTACCTTCCGTGTCCAAAACCGCGGGTGAAATTAGCAGGCAATTTGAACAGAGCACAAATAGAAACACAGAGGAGGCAGAAATGTGACTCAGCATTAGAAGCATGACAAAGTTACTCATAGTTCTCATTGAATTAAGGTCAAGCCACATATTAGATGGGTGTACATCATTGGCGTGAATGCTCCAGACATCTTGAGGAACAGAATGCTGTTTTTCTACCCTCTTTAGGTTTTAAATCTCAAGGATCAAGGCTACAGGGCACGTGAAAGGGAAGGATGCATTTCTGCGAGTTCCAAAACTTCAACAAAGTTCAGTTCAGTTTGAATTGTGGTTGTAGCTGTTAAAGTCATGTGGCTCTTTAACACCACTTCAACACGTGCTGTAGTGTCATGTAAAAAAATTCTATACAATGCTTGGTACTCAGACGTTTGGTCGCCGGACGTTTGGTCGCCGGACGTTTGGTCGCCCGGACATTTGGTCGCCGAACGTTTGGTCGCCGGACGTTTGACAACATGATAGAGAGTTTACTGTTGAAACCAGCTCTCAAAATTATATTCATGAGAGAGAGTTTAATATCTAAATATCTACCGTTGAAACCAGCTCTCAAAATTATATTCACCCGGGCGACCAAACGTCCGGCGACCAAACGTCCGGCGACCAAACGTCCGGGCGACCAAACGTCCGGGCGACCAAACGTCCGGCGACCAAACGTCCGGCGACCAAACGTCCGGTCACTTACCGCTTATCATATGGGGCAAATAATTGGTGACTTTTCCGCTAAGCTTTAGGTTAAAACCAAAATTATTAGGACAATGAATATAATGTGTAAGCAATTTTTGACAATGGTAGTTTTCTTTAACCAATTAGCATGTTCTCCCTGGGCTTGTGAGGGTTTTCCAAAGGGGCTGGACATAAAATGCATTGGCTTGCCACTGGCTATCTGCAGATTTTTCAGGTTTACCTGATAAAGTGTCCAATGACTTATTGGTTATACAATAGACTGGAGCCCTTCTCCTTTAGGATCCTCATAAGGCATGCAGCTTAATGGGTTTTTAATAAGAGCATTTTAAAATTGTGTTTGCGGATCTTCTCTTCAGAGGGTCTTCGCCCAGAAACCAAGCAGCTGCTGTCCTCGACCACTTCCAAGAAAAAAGGGAAGGGGGGCGGCAAAGAAGCAGGCAACACCAATGAAGAGGAGCCTAAAACAGACAATCATCATGTTTACATTCACTTGGATTTCAAGCGCTATGTATTTGATCCCCATAAAAAGATGGTTCAATTATGAGCTCCAATGGTCATCGGAACATTCAGCCAGACTTATTTGCTCTTGGAGTATGACACACTGACTTAATTTTTTAAATTAACGGTAAATTATGCAAAATGATATAGCTGCAACTGCTGTGGAAAAAAAAAATAGCTTTTCAAATCTGATTAGCAAATCATTTTTTTTTCTGAACTGATCTGATAATGGCATTTTAAACTAGCTAAATATGAAGGAGAAAAAAGTCTGATGAAGCAATCATGTTCTTATCTTGTTTTTTGCTCTTTCAGTGGGGTCAATGATTAATCATGCAGTAATTTTCTTTTTGTCATAATTTCTTCAAACAGTGGCAGGGTTTTGACCCTCAATGATATCAGATTAAATGGAAAAAGTTACACAAATAAAACAAACCCCATTAGAAACTCCATTGGCCATTCATTATTTTTTGCAACACTTGTGATGTGCTTTATTAGTCATTTCGTGTTGTGAAAGCAATTAATTGTGTCGCTTCAAAATAAAGTGAATTAATTAGCAATGGGGGAAAAATCCAGAATAAAATTAATTGGTGCTCCATTTGTGCAACAACGCTAAAAGTACAAAAGAAGCCATAATAAGCTTCATAGTCTCAGTGCAGTTAGGAATAATCACGTAACAATAAGGGAAAAATTCCCTCACCTTTCCCACACTTTACCTCATTCACTGCCATTGACGGTGCTCGATGTCCAATCTATTTTGACTGGGAATGAACATTCTTTTTAATTGCAATCGTGTGTTTGAATAATGCTCATCATATAATATATAGAATAACAATTGAGCCCCCTCATGGTGTAGAGCACGTGTCAAAGTGGCGGCCCGGGGGCCAAATCTGGCCCGCCGCATCATTTTGTGTGGCTCGGGAAAGTAAACTATGAGTGCCAACTTTCTGTTTTAGGATCAAATTAAAATGAAGAGTATAGATGTGTATTAAATTTCCTGATTTTCCCCCTTTTAAATCAATAATTGTCATTTTTTAATCATTTTTTTCTGTGTTTTTAGTTCAAAAATCATTTTGTAAAATCTAAAAATATATAAAAAGCTAAAATAAACATTGTTTTAGATCTATAAAAAAACGGAATATTCAGGGCTTTTAATCCAGTTCTTTTAATCCATTTATATAAAAAAAAAACTAAATATTATATCTAATTTTTTTTTTTTTTAAATCAACACTTGTAGTTCTCCACATGCGTATGTGGGCTTTCTCCGGGTACTCCAGTTTCCTCCTACATACCCCAAATATGCATCATGGGTTGATGAACCACTCCCAGTTGTCCTTACGTGTATGAATAGATTGAAATGCTATTTAAAATGAAATGATTTGCAAATGTCCTCGATAATGGAGCCATACATCAGTCTGGCTGCAAACACTCAAAATGACGCGCGTAATGTATTGGCCGTGAGCTTTAACGGGAGGGGCTGTGGATCCTTACTATGTAGCGCATGATGTCAGCAAGCGGCTGCTGTGAGCGGCGCTTCTATCTTAGCAGGAATCTGAGGAAATTGGAGAGAGCGGGAGCAAGAGGGGACACTGGAAGGTTTGTTCCCCTGAGTGACAGTCCTTTTAGTCTTATCTCCTCACGTTCCTCTTATAGAAAAGAAGGCAGAGAGGAGAGAAGAATATTCGTTTTAGTCTTGTGTCTCTCCAGTTTCACTTTCTAGCAGCAGTCGTTCAACATTCATTCTCCTTTTTATTTCCATCCGCGATGTTCTCCATAACTGCTCGTTGCGTATCAGTGTAGGCTTCAATCTACTCAATTTAACATCCATTTAGGTGTCAATTATTAGATATACTTGAATCAGTACAAGAAATACATAGTTGGTCTCAAAATGGACCTGCTCTACTACACCAACCAGCCACAATGTTAATACAAATCAAAGTCTCCAATAAAGTCTGTTTATGATGAAAAAAATGCTGTTGGACGGGTATTACGAAATAACATTGTTTATTGCTTTGGAATTATCTCCATTCAAATGCTGTAAGATCACCAAAAAATGTTGTTTTTTTGTTCTAATTGGATATTGTGAAAAACTGCTTTTGATTTTTCCATTCATTTGTCCATTTCCAAGTCTGATGGTGTAGTGGCGGCCCGGGGGCCAAATCTGGACCGCCGCATTATTTTGTGTGGCCCGGGAAAGTAAATCATGAGTGCCGACTTTCTGTTTTAGGATCAAATTAAAATGAAGAGTATAAATGTATATTAAATTTCCTGATTTCCCCCCTTTTGAATCAATAATTGTAATTTTTTAATCATTTTTTTCTGTGTTTTTAGTTCAAAAATCATTTTGTAAAATCTAAAAATATATAAAAAAGCTAAAATAAACATTGTTTTAGATCTATAAAAACTGAATATTCAGGGCTTTTAATCTATTTCTTTTAATCCATTTATTTAATTAAAAAAAAAAATATTATATCTAAAATGGTCCGGCCCACGTGAAATCAAGTTGACGTTAAAGCGGCCCGCGAACCAACCCGAGTCTGACAGTGGGTCACTGGCCTGTCTTTGGGATCAATTCCCACACAGTGGTGGTGTGATTGCCACTGCAACCGGTTGTCTTTCTCTGTGTTTAGCCTATAACTGACTAGTGACCAGTTTAGGGTGTAATGTGCCTTTTGCCCGAAGCTGGGATACTCTCCAGTGCCCTGCGTCCCTGTCCAGGATAAGCGGTGTTGAAGTTGAATGAATGTCTATTTTTATGTGAATCATCATGTTGTTTACATGTCATAACTTGCTACCTATAACTAGACAAACCAAAAGCACCATAGTTGGTGTCTTCAATGGCCTCAGTGGAAAAACAAGTGAAGTTTAATATGCATTATTCGTTAGTACTTGGTTGTAAAATATGATTTTCCATCACCTCTTAGTTCGATAGTGTCCTCTTTTCCCATTAAAGCAGACATGGGAGCGATGCCCGCCACCCCCTCGTCAATCTTAAAATGCATGCTAATCCTGTTGTGTTTGCATGCAAGTGAATTCTGTGCATGGCTGAGGACGCTTGTGTAATCTTCTTTAAAGACTGACAACACAGCAGGGAGAATTTGGCACGACTGCAAGTACTTTTCTCAACCAACTATAAAACCTGCGCAGCGCACACAAACACCACTTTGTGTTGATTTGATATCTCTTATTTGTTATTTCTATGTGCGTGGATCGATTCCACAGCGTCAACCCTAGTCATAAATAACAGAATTGAATTGAATTAAATGTTTTAATTGTCATTACACAAGTATAATGAGATTTAAAGCCTAACCACAAAGTGCACAATGACAACAACAAACAAGCAGACAAACAAATAATCAATAAATAATAAAAATAACTAATAAAATCATCAATAAATAAGTAATAAATAAAGTAGTCAACTACATAAATAAGTAATGAAGTGCACTAATAACAACAACAAACAAGCAAATGAACATATAAATAATCAAAAAGTAATAAATAAATATTCAACATAGTAGATAAGTAGTCAACTGTGTCTTACACAAGTTTTTAAAGAGTGATCTGTTGATTTTGTATCAATTTAATAAATACTATATATATAAAATCTCCACAAAACTGACGTCTGTAGTACTTTTCATTAATGTGATAATAGATTTATGGTTGGCTACGAAAACCATATATGTCTGCTTGACATTATGGATAGTTTACACCTTTGTGTTTTCTAGAATGTAATCATTAGATGATGGCAAATCCTTATAACTCTAATTTAGGGTTGATTTTGAGTTCCCAGATCCCTTTAATTAATGAATCTATTTATCTTTTTAACCGAATGTAATCTTGTGCAGCGGTGTCCAGGAAAGTGCATTCTGGGACAAGGCAATACTACATGTAATCATGAGTGACAACGTCATTCCTGGGAAATCTATTGTAGCCGAAATGGTTTTGAGTGACGTTGTCTACATTGGAACACATCAATTTTCATGGTAATTTTAGATCTGCTTTTGGGGAAAACAATAAATTAGTTTTATGTTCTTAAGGGTCCTGTAAGGTCAAATTAAAATGATTATAGATTTCCGGATTGGGTGTAAGTAAAGATTTTTATTAGCAAAATAATCAAAATTTAAATGATTTAAAAAAAATGTTAATGAAACAATTGGTAGTGTCTTCACCAACAATTCTTACATTTTCTAAAATTATAGTAGGGAAATTCAGTATGCCATTGTATGTTCTATGATTGTCCTGCTTTTGCAAGTTGTATATTTGCTCACTACACCTCTTTTATATATTGTTGTATTGATGCGAGGATGATGCGTTATTCTGCTCTTTCCACCCCATGTGTAAATCCATCCAAAATGGCACCATTCCCTCGCCAGTTTCCTCATTCAACTCCTATTTTACAGCTCACCTTGGTGATAAGACACAGACCTGATGATTTTCTCTCCCTACGCCTGCAACTGGGTAACCTCGGGGTCATGACAGTAGCCGTGGGTCCACCTCTGAGCGGCCCAATGTTTACAGATGGGAAACGAGCGTCGATGTGCACAGATAACAGGCGTGCTTCTCCCGAGACAAAAGAGCACGAAGGAGGGGGCAACTGACAAGGCTGACAGAACCAGTTCCAAATGTGTCTCAAGGCAGAGGAGATTGAAAAGACTAATTAGCCGCCATTTGACTGATAAATGGCTGCAACATTAATTAGCAATTTAATCATTGGGGAGCCTCCAACTTGCTCTCTTAGTATTAATTTCTTGCCCCAAATTAAATTCTTTTAAGGTTCCTTTGCCGCCCCAAAACAGTAAAACTTTAGTCACATGAAACTAAGGTTTAAGTACATAAGTACTGTAAATTGGTGAAAAGGGAATACTTCTTAAAACCTATAGTATAGTGTAAAAAAAAAGATGAGGCCGAATAATGTTTTGTCAGGAGCAAAAAGCCAATCAAAGTGTAAAATTCAACATCCATTCAGGGAGAATCGACTTGGGATCAAACTCTCCACCCCAGAACTGTGAGGCCGACACGCTAACCACTCAGCCGTTGTTATTATTACTCATATTTTAATATTATTATATTAAAGTTTGATTGTATTAAAGAGCAGCTCCTAATATTGTACGCATACTGTACTTTTAATATGAGTGTTGTTTGTATTACCATCAAATGCACATCAGAACACGTTACCTGAGGAGGAAGTTGAAGTGACAAACTCAAGCCGGCACGTCACCTTGCCTCATTTTAACTGATCCAGTCTCGTTGCGCAATATATAAATCATGCGTCCATCTTCTTCCACTTATCTGCGTTTGGATCCTGAAGGGAGCAGCTACTGCAGGGAAGCACAGATTTCTTCTCACCCAGACGTTCCTGGGCCGGCCAGGAAAGCTTCTAATGTATTGGGGGAATCAGTGTGGAGCCCAACAAAGACTCCTTCCATTTCTATTCCAGTCATTTGGAAGCATGTTTGCACTCTTCTGGGTCAAATTTACACATCGCTAAACAAAATTAGCCAAACAAAAAATGGAAAATAAGAGTTTTCAACACGTGGGAGGCAAATTATCTGTTCACTAAAGTAAAAGACAGGCTTTTGTCTCTTGTGCGTAGATAGCGTGGCTGTAATGAAAGGATATAACACAAAAAGGTATCTGCCCTCAACAACATGTATCAAAGTAAATCAGAATGTAGCAAGCTGTGCTTGAATGAATCTGTCCTTGACGTGCAAATTTTCTGGTCCTTAAAAAGAAACTAGCAAGTCTCCAGATGAAGAGTGAGATTCATTTTATTCATCGAAATAAGAATAAAATCACCACTGTATATTATTACAAATGTAATATCTTCACTTATTTCAGATTGAGAGTTTGAAACAAAACTTTAGTTTGTTCCGTCTGAAAAGATTTGATGACTTTGGGAGTGAGAAAATAAAAACTGCTGTCAATATTTATATGAATATACTTGTATTGACGTTGCCCCACTTTTAATTTTTACTCATTGTGAATGTGAGCTTTAGGGGGAATACACATAAGAGTTGTATTTTAAATCTTCCAATACCAAATGTTAAATTAAAATACAAATAATTTGGAATGTTTGATGACTTTACAGTATTTTTCAGCCGCTTTTAATTATTATTTAGGATTTGCCCCAGTATTGGGAACTTTATACAGAAATAGTATGGAAAACCGCATAAGACACTATTGACCTCAAGAATATTGAGCAAGCAGCTCAGACAGTTGCTGCCAGACAGTCACAAACACACACAAGTACACACACACAGCGATAGAATCACAGTGGGCCCTCTCAAACCCCGCCTTCCACTGTAATTAGCTGTGATTAAAACCAGTTGTCGTTTAATTAATAGCCCACCTCCTCTTTTCAGCCCACCTCTCCCATTTCCGACACTTATCTGCCACCTGCCCAGCTGTGCAACCCCTTTGTGATTTGTGACTGGAAATAAATGCCCTATATGTTGACAGCTCAACTTGTTTATATTGGAAACTGCATTGGTGATATTAATGCTTTGGGGCAATTCTGCATACAGTTATCTTCCAGCGACTTGTCCTTTGCAAATCAAACTAAGACTAATTAGCTGATCTCTTCTTAAATCTGCAAGGCGAAACCAAAATGCCAGAGTGAAAGAAAAGCCCGTAAAGATTGCCATTGTTCCTCCGTCAGCGCTGGAATTGTCTGGGTGTCTGCGCTTGTCTCCGTCTAAGCAGCAAGACAACAAAACAGCCATGCAAATGAGAGCTGCCAATTCAATAAAGCGGCATATTGATAAAGTGTTGCCATATCTCAGAGTCATTCACTCGTTCGCCACAGCGGCAAAGAGGGCGAATCCGAAGGGCCAGTATTGTCTTAGGACAGCGGCGACGGCCATTGACAGGTACAATAACAGACCATCGTTAAAGCTGAGCTCGGCAGTGTGGGTCAAAGTTCACATGCGACATCACCTCCAAAAATACAAGCCAAGGTTTTTCCAATTCCGATATCATCCTGTCATTCGCTGTTTCTTTGAGGGGAGAAGAAAGGGCTCAGTGTCCGATTCTGACCTGGACATGAGTTGATTACAGAATACATTTTGATAGTCAAAGACAAAAGCGTCCTTCCATGAATCGCTCAGTCATTCACAAGCAAAGACGGGTCGAGATCTTTGTGAAAATGTGCGCGAGATAATGATCAAACAGTTTAAGGGCAATGTTCCTCAATGTACATTTGCAAGGAATTCAGGGATTTCATCATCTGTCGTCCATAATATGATCAAACGGTTAAGAGCAATAGAGAAATCAATGGATGAAAGTGGATTAAAAAATAAATAAAAACGTACCAGATGCCCATGAGCTCCGGGCCTTCACAAAACTGTACTACAAACAGGAATGAAGTGAAAAGGAAATCCCAGAATGAGCTCAGCAACACTTTCAGAAACCATTGTTGGTGAACACGACAGCGCAAATGCGCATGGGACTGCTGTAAATAATATTTCAGGAGAGGAGAGGTCAGAGCCTTTCTACATTTAAAGTCCCGGGAGGATGTGGTGCCATACAAATACAATTGACTTGACACCAGAAACCACTAAACTAAATGCATATCGATGTAAAATGCTTACATCCTTGACCCTGGCTAGAAGAAATTTCCATTCCATTTCGAATATGCAGTTCAGATGATCTATCTTTCATTGAATCACTACGCAGGTCCCCCAATACTACCAATGAAATCCTTTAAAAATGTATCAAAGTATACCAATTGTGTATGAGTTACGTGGGAAACATAATGGCAGACTCCTCCTGGCTGTTGTTCGCGTGACCGGACGTTTGGTCGCCGGACGTTTGGTCGCCGGACGTTTGGTCGCCGGACGTTTGGTTGCCCGGACGTTTGGTCGCCCGGACGTTTGCTCGCCGGACGTTTGCTCGCCAGACGTTTGACAACATGAAAGAGAGTTTACTGTTGAAACCAGCTCTCAAAATCATATTCATGAGAGAGAGAGTTTAATATCTAAATATCTTCTGTTGAAACCAGCTCTCAAAGTTATATTCACCCGGGCGACCAAACGTCCGGCGACCAAACGTCCGGGCGACCAAACGTCCGGCGACCAAACGTCCGGTGACCAAACGTCCGAGTACCGTTGCTTGGGGTTTAGAAGAAGGATCTTGGTGGAACACCTTCAACAACCAAGAAAAGTCCAGTTGCTTCTAATCAACGTCTTCTCAAGAGGTACTACACTATCCTTTGCTACTTTATGACCTGGCAACAATGGCTTCATTCTAACAGCATTTAATCATACGTTAATGAAAATAGTTTAGGGATCATTGCAGTTCTCTACTGAGTTTTACACAATACTCCCAATACCTTCCAAATTCCTTTCTGTCAAAGCAAACACAAGGATATCAGATTAAGAAGTATTTATTGTACCCTGAGGGTTCTGTAATGTTCAGTAATGGCCCAATGTATACAGAACTAATCCTGGACTGACAGCCAGGGACAGTGGGTTCTGATGGCTATGGGCCGGGGCTAATGGGGTCCCCGTGGTGACTCCGGTTGTGTGCGCGAGCCGTCTGAAAGCGCAGCACTGTCAGGCTGACCCAAACACTGCCTTGATGAGGCTTTTAGAAGAGCAGAGTGACTGACGGAGGTTTAGAAGAGATGTGACACTGCAGTCTGTGGTGCTGCTGTTTATGTATGTCTGCTAGCCCTCCCAAATCTATGTTTATGATAACAGTGGCCCGCTGCCCATCTGATAGCGGCGCCTTGCTTTCTAAGGGACAACTGCTGCGAAAGGGCAACATAGACACAGAAGGACACACTTGAACGAAACCAAAAAAAGGACTAACACGGACGCCACATGTGCCTTAAATACGGGAAAATGATTTTCTTCATCAGTTTTTAAACTCTATACTTCTTGTCGAGCACTTTGTTTGAGCTCTAAGTAGAACACATGTCACAGTAATCCCCCCTTCCCGTGCCTTTAATGTGATTTCTCCCCCCTTTTTGGCCCTTCGGTTGTCTTCCTTCCTAATTAGCTCATATCCCTCCGCTTTGCCAGAGCCAGGGTGATGACATGCACACGGCACAGCCCCAAATCAAATATATGCACATGTGTGTGCCTTTAAAAGCCTCCCAACGCACATAGACGCACACACCCACTGATCAGTGGCTGCTTTTTTGAAATATGCGAGCTGTTCCATCAAAACAATACATTTCTCAAATGCTGTCAAAAATTGAGATGGGGTAACCATGCAATGTGGGAATTTTGATTTTTTTTTCAAATTTGTATTTCGTATTTTTAATATAGTAGATAGCATATGTCACTAAAGTCTTACCCCAGAAACTTTCACTTCAAGGTTTGCATCTTAAAATTGTGTTTGAACATTCTTTTTTTATGCAAACACAGTATAATTATTGAAGAAAATGCTTAAGAAATATCCCAAAGCTGACAAATATTAGTTAAAAAATATAATTTGCCAATTGCAAAGCCTTGGATGGCAGAGTAAGGGTACTAATTTTCCACAAATAGTCAAAAGAAGATAAGAGGCCTGGTTCCAATGAAATAACATCAATAAAAAAATGGATATGCACTTGCCATTTTTTTGTCTTTCATTCATTCATTCATTCATTTTCCAAGCCGCTTATCCTCACAAGGGTGCTGGAGCCTATCCCAACGGCAAGCATTAGGCGGGGTACTCCCTGAATTGATTGCCAGCCAATTGCAGGGCAAAGGGAGACTTTCTTTCCAAAATATGACTGAGGCAACTAAATTCTTTGGTTAATTATATTATTTCAATCAAAACCTCTGATGGCAACATTTCCGATTCAACTCATGTCTTCATTCTTGCATGTTTTCGACTATTCTGGTGTTGAAGCGCATCTTTGTCCAGTCGCTTAATATTTCCTTCGAGTTGACTTCACACGTCCTTGATCATTAAAAGGCTATCAAAGCAAAACGGCTTTTCCGAGTTCATATTTCAAATATTTTAATTGTATTATACAGCTTTCGTTTATTTTTCTAATAATCCCCTGAGGCGACTGCAAGATTGTTTACTGTCTTTGATTTGCAGTCTTCTTACTTTTTACTGCGAGTGTTAATTAACCTTCAAATGAAGAAATTACAGCAGGCACACAAACGCCACGCAGCACTACGCACATACCTACACAACAATAGAAGAGAGCCTTTTTTCCCTCCTGTTTTTCATCAGAGATCTCCCTGCATGTGTCTTTCTCGCACTTTACTTCAATTCCATCTTCTGACACACACATTAGACAACATGCCAGTCTGCATTTCTTCTTCTGTCCTTCCTTCTTTTGTGCAACAAAGTCTTCGCCAAATTCCCCATTCTTTCAACTTCGTCGGTGGGAAAAATAAAACATGAAAGGTTCAAAGACAACAGCTATCTGTTTTCTGTTCAGAAACACTTAATCTCCTTTTTTTCGCTCGTACCGCTCGTCTAGCTCGTCCTTCTATACGTTCGTCCACGTGGACCTTTTTTTTTTTGTTCTTTCTTCACGGAGCGCTTCCAACATTCTATTATTTTGACTATAGCCTCTCATTAGCCGCTCCGTTTAATTAAAAGGATTCATTCATATGAAAATGGGAGTCTGATAGTGATTTTTCTTTTCCGGAAACAATTGCTAGCCTTTTTACGGGAGACGCTTAATTAGAAGCCTTTTTAACTGGCATTAAACATACATTTTACACATGCACACGCAAGCACTACGGAAAACTTGCTTGTTATCCCCCTTCTAATGTAACAGGCTATTTTCCTTGCAGAACAATGATGAAAAAGAAACTTTAGTTCTAACGTCTCCGTACGTTTTCTTATGAGTGGTCCAATGGGCTAAATTATGCAGCACCGAAAACTAATTATTCCCACCAGCAGGGCTTTGTCGCCTCCATCTTTCCTTTATCGGGCAACCATCTTTACGCATGTTTATCATCAGGTGTGTGTACATAGCATCATTGCGCCGCGTGGAGACAATAGTGGAGACGAAGGCGACCAATGGAGAGTGACCAACGTCCTACTCACTATCCAAGCCCTTTGTGATTTTTGTCTCATTATTCACCATCCGCGCCTTAGGCCCCAACGCTACATTCAATCATGTGACAATTCTAAATGATTGGTATCTTTTGTGTAGTAATTGTATATTTTAGGCAAACGGTGGCGCATATAAAAAGGTGATTTCAAACAGACTTTGTAGTGGCATCATATTATCCCCAAGAGACAAAAACTATAAGTAATACATTACATTGCTTTGGTTACTAAATTAGCATTTAAAAATGATTATGTCCTAACTTTAATTCATTAGCTAACATTGACAGCAATTCATTGGATCATGGGCTCCTAGTCAACTGAGTTGGACATCTTTCTCTATCAATTGCAGCCAGTTATTTGAGATTTAATTTAGGTATAATATTTAATTGATACGTAAGCCCGGTGGGCAAGTAGTTAGTGCGTTGGCCTCACAGTCCTGGGGTTGAGGGTCCGACCCCAGGTCGGTCCTGGCTGTGTGGAGATTGCATGTTCTTCCCCGTGTGCGGTCGATTGGTCACCGGTCCTTTGGTCGCCGTCTTTTGGTCGTCGGTCTTTTGGTCGCGGTCTCTTGGTCGCCCAGACCGCGACAACGGGCGACCAAAAGACCGGCGACCAAAAGACCGACGACCAAAAGACCGGCGACAAAACAAGGTAAAACAACACGGTCTACGCATCAATAAAAGCCAACAATGGCCCTGAGCAGTTTTACTAAGCGGACGTGTGAGTGTATAAGAGTTTGTATGTACATGTTATGTAAGAAAAATATTCACTTTGAACCAAGTAAATCTTCTGATGATTTCACAAGAGTGAATTATAACATTCCTTGTCAGGGTCACGGGGTGCTGGAGCCCAGCCAGGCTAATGACCACTGCACCATTATCGGGTTCATGGTATGATTGTTTGCCATAAAACATATATATATATATATATATATATATATATATATATATATATATATATATATATATATATATATATATATATATATATATATATATGTATACATATAGTGGACTTTATAATAAAGTCCATCCATACATATTTCAAATTGTGCCTTTAGTATGTTTTCAGAAGCTGACTACTCAATGCAGTGGGTTTCGAGGGTCTCGTCTCTTTACTGCTGTCGGGCTTTGGGCTTAAATTAAGAGTGGTGTCCCACGGAAATGAGCCATTAAAATTGAGGATTTATTTATTTTTTCTGCTTCCCCTTTTCCTTTTTCACATTTGGCATGGGCTACGGGGAGTCCTGGAGACTGTTTGGGAATGATTTGGGGGGGACAGGACAACACCCATTAAAGCCAGTTCCTTGATTATTATGGCTTTTATATTTTATCAGTAATATCTGGAGGCAGAGTTGAGTGTCTTGAATGTTTCCTCTTTTCCCAGACCGTGGTAGTTAAAGCATGGAAGTGCTGTTCATTTTCTCACAGACAGACGCTACGCTGTGAAAGCAAACCCGATTAAGGAACTATTGGTCACTCTGAATGAGTTTGTCATCCTAAAGCCACAGTGACATGAGATTCACAGTCTCTTGTATAACTGACATTTGCCTTTGTCTTTCAGTTCACATGATCAGACCTGAAGTAATAGGCTAAATTTGGCATGTAAAATAATGTTTGGCAGGTTCACAACAGCCAATTTTATCAATTTTGTATATCTTCACTCAGTTGTCCTGCTTTTAGTAAATGTACTGTATGTGGACATTGATTGTTTTTGTTTTTTTGTCCAATCAGATTTCAGCTTTTGCAACAGAATGTCCATCCAATCGGCTAAGGGCTGATTAGTGGTGCTGCCTGATGTAAATCCAATTGCACAAAGATGCCCTGAGATAGCAGTGATCAGGTTTTGAGAGATACAGGTGATTTTTTTTTTACTTTGAGAAATTTGATGTGGTAACGATAAACCTAACCAACCTTACAAACATGCTGGTGTTTGTCCACCCATTTAATCAGACAAGAGGATTGAAATGGTGTAATGCCTTTCAGTAAGTTTCTCTAACCCACCAGAATTGAGTATTATTTAAACAAAATTAATTGTAATTTTTTTGTTGGCATTGGCAGCGTCTTTCCGAAAAATATTTGAAATCCCCTTGCATGCTTTGCTTTCTGGCTCTCAGTGATGTCTAAACATTGTTCTGTCCTCTGATTGGGTGTTCAGCATCAGCAGAGTTTGAAAACCCATCTGTTGCAATCTGTTAACTTCTCTTGTGACTATGATGTATATTTAATTACATTTTTTGTTGTTTGTGACATATCACTACATTTCATTTTTGTGTTGTATTTATGGTTTCTGTAATTTAATATAAAAAGATGGATTAAGTCGGGTCATTCCCCGTTGAAGACCCAGGTATCAAATGCATGTCAGTATTCACAGTGGGGAATGTGGTTGAGGTTAACGCTTATGTGTTATCTCGGTCGACTACAAAGAGGCCACCGCGAGTGTGAGGCACACATTTTTGTTGTCAGCTGCCATGAAGGCGATGAGGGTATACCTCCCACGTCCGTCGCAGGGTGCATACGATGATGATCAGAAGCTGAGTTAAGACTCAGATGAGTGGTGCAAAAGCACCCAAACAAAGTCCAACCACAAAAAAACGGATGTATGTGGGGATGCATATATGCAGCAAACAAGTGGGTTGCTTTCTGTTTTTGTGGGAACGATGCCGGTGACATTTTTAATTTCCCCATTGAGAAAATTGACCTCATTTCATCACTGCCTTTCATTTGTAGTTCATAAAGAGTAAAGTTTTTTTGTTGATTTTCTATTCAGTTTCTAGCACAGGTGCTCAATTTGGGCAAAATGCTGGGCATCCTTCACTGGTTGGGGGCGTCAATCATAAATGTATACCAATCATTTAATCATTTTAATGCATTTTTGAGACTTTAAATGTGATGACGACAAACAGATGTAACAACTGTGGTGTCAACATCCACTGAACGGCTGAACACACTTGCCTCTAAGCTGTTTTCTGTAAACATTCATTTCAAGGAAGTGACTTTAAAGCCGCTTGATGGTGTAGAGCAGGGGTCGGGAACCCTTTTGACGAAGAGAGCCATAAACAATTCATATTTTCTAATTTTATTCCTTGAGAGCCATACTCCGAATTTAAAAGTCAAAATACATGTAAATAGGTGCCCTTTGTTTTTACAACATTCTTATGCAGTTGCTAATCAATGAGAGAAGATGAATGAATGACCCTCAGCTATTCAGGGGACACCTGAGGATGCCCCTGGGGGACTGCTGGGAAAAGAGGGAAGTCTGGGCTTCCCTTCTCAAGCTGCTGCCCTCACAATCTGACATCAGATAAGTTCTAGAAGATGGACACACATGAAATTTATTTATTTCATTTTTTAAACCCATTGTGAAAGTATTTGAACACTTCCCATCACTAACAAAGGTTGATGAAAATGTAAGATCCTCACTTCATCTGGCTGTAAAAACACTGCAGGCAAGGTTTGATGAGATTTGAAAGCGTCCCATTGCGCTGATTGCTAACACAGGAGCTGACACATGTAGATATTTACAATCAAGTTGGACTGCTTTGATCCATCAGTCCAGTCATTCAAGCCTTCCAAACTTAGCCCATATCTCAGCTTTTGACAAAGCATGGTGGCGGTTTTATGTGTAATATCACAGCCGGGTGACATAACTCCTGACTGGAGCCCGAGTCTGGAAGCAGCCATCAGCGGAGAGATAAGGCGGCCATTAGGCGAGTGTGATTATTTCATGGCTACTGCAACAAAAACGACTGAGTGACCTGCCGCATGAACTGAAAAGTGCAGAATTCTCCTTGTCTGGAAAGATGTGGCAGCGGCCATTGTGTTCCTGGGTCAAAGGCTGTTTTAAAGAAGCAAGCCATGTTCAACATGCCTGACATCTTCAGTATCTATTACTGCAGAGAGCAAAATCGAGAATGTAACTAGGAGATGAGATCAATAGAGCCCGAATGGAGGATTGATTCAGGCTTTTAGATCTTTTAGATTAGTGCCTCAATATGAGACAAATATGGAGGCTTATTCACGTGAGCGTAGTGATGGGGTACTGGATTTACTCAAAATCTTTCAGGCCAGTAACAAGTTTGCAGTAAAAATCCTTTTGACAGTCAATCGGTATTGCTAAGTTATTGATGCTAGATGTTTGCAGACAGAGACTAATAGAAGATAAATTCAAAATGAATGACAATACAGTACTGTTGCCTCATATTTTGCACGTATCTATTGACTGTAAGTGTTTTCAAAATACTACAAGAAAAAAAAACTTTTAAAAGGCCTTATCAAGCATGATGAAATTCACTTTTTGATAGTAATCTCCAAGATCTATGCGATAAATGCGACTTATACTCCAAAATGACTCTAAAAATATTCTAATTGTTGCCAAAATTAGGTCCAGTGTTAAAGATCCGAGTATGACTGCTAAAAGCACTTTTACACTAAACCAGTAAGTTCCCTTTGGGCCAGCACATCGAAAGGAAGGCGATTACATTCCAACCTTTTGAGAGCTTTTTAATATTTTTCAATGCTCTATCGACTAATAGATGATATGGACAATTATTAAATCTGTTAATACATCCCAATTTTGCATCAGTGAAGAAATGGTTTTAGATCTTGACATGATCCATTTCCTCTCCTCTCAGAAGCATGTTCGATGACGATAGTTGTTAAAAGTAGTATATCATGTAATAAGCTCATTTAACAATGTGCACCCCTCACAAAGAAAGCCCAAATAGGACGCTAGCACTTTTAGCGTGTGTAATTAGCAGCTTCCAGCTTTCTAATTAGGCTTTTTAATCACATTTCGGCGATATTATTTCATCACGTACTCAGTGCCTTTATCAAACTCTTGCACATGCAGTGTTTATTATGGGAAGAAGCGAGGTGTTAATTCTCTTTAATGCTTCTAGTTACTGAGACGACGATTGAGCAGAATATCAAACGGAAAATGAGGTGGCGGCGTAACCTCGACAATTCCCGTCTTAAGCCGCAACGCCATTAAGAAACAACATAATTTAACAAAAAAATTGAATCTATCCGATCTGAAACAGAATCAAGATGAAGCAAGTTGCTGGAGCAGTCTCGGACATTTTGCCGTGCAATTAACCAAACACTGGCGAGATGCTCCTGATTGGAGGTTGAAGTCACTCTTGATTGGGAGACAAGCAACAATAAACAAGACTAAAAGCAAGAATTAGCGCAATGTGGCCCCTTTTCTAATATGTACAATGCTACTGTGAGCATGGGCATTTGCAAATTATATGAATAAATTGAGCAGCTTAATTATGTTTGCCGCTTTGAGCTATTATTCTCCTCCTTGGAAAGTGACGGATGAGATGAGAAATAGGGAGCGGCTTTGTGATCCCTCTAAGACAAATGCATTTATTTATTCCCAAATTTTCCCCCCTGCGTCCTTTTTGTTTGCCTGATGGGCGTAACTTTAAGTGGCTCATCCTAATAAAATCTCAATTAACCTCGTTGTTTTTCACAGATGCCGTTAAGCAAACACGGTAGCATGCGATTGCTTTTCCGTGAAAGCAATTGCCAACATCGTGTCTGTGCAGACGCAATCTCACACATATTTAGGCGGTAATTACTGTATATCTGGGTTTGGTAATGAACTACTTAGAAACATTTCCCTTTCAAAAACTTTAAACATATTTGCACACCCTGAGTGAGCTTTTTGCCACAGCCTGCCACTACGTCAAGAAATGCTGCATAATTAAAAGCGAAAAAAATAAGATGCACCTTTAGTGTGATAGAATGTCGCCTTTAGATATAAGCTGCTACTAGATTTTTTTTTAATGACATGAATTACATATAAAACACAAAAGTTATTACCAAGGCTAGATAGCGGCAACAAGGGTCACAGGGGGTGCTAGGGCCTATCCCAGCTGAGCAGGGGACACCCTGAATTGAATGCCAGCCAATCACAGGGCACGAGGAGTCGCACAACCATTCACGCTCACACTCATACCTAATAGTGTTCTATCATGCATGTTTTTGGAATGTGAGAGGAAACCGGAATACCCGTAGAAAACCCATGCAAGCCCGGGGAGAACATGCAAACTCCCCACAGGAGAACTGACCTGGATTTGAACCCGGCACCCGAGAACTGTGAGGCCGATGCGCTAACCACTCATCCGCCGAGCTGCCCCGGTAGCCTTCAAAAATCCATAAATTAACGAGACTGGACTATAAACCAGGGGGGAAAGTAACGATTCATAGTCTGAAAATTACGGAATCTCGCCGTTAATGACAACAGTGTGTGAAGAAAAAATGACAACATTCCCTGATCTAACCCATTCACATTTACTGTGGATACATCTGGCTTGTATCCCTCTCCCAAAAAAATGAAAGTGCGTAGCAGCAAGTCCTAAACTGCATGCTCCCATCATGTCAGTCTCTTGCCAATCAAGCCCACACATGGCTTTTTAATAATCCTAATTCAATCACTTCACACTAAATCTCTCCTCCTCCTCCTCCTCCCCTTCTTTTCTTTCCTGCTGAACTCGCCGGGTCGTGTTTTGCGCCCCACGTGTTTGATTGGGGCCTTTCCCTGGTGTCTTCATACGGGCCGGCGGGCTCCGGCGGGACTGGCGGCCCGCTCGCATCGCGACTCAACTTCCCGGCGCTGGGAAACAATCACAGGCCCCTCTCTTCTTACTTCTCTTTCGTCTGTCGGCCGCTGTTCTTTTCTTTGCCTGACTCACTTCAGCACTCCCGTCTCCCCCGTCCCAGTCCTGGGGCACTACATAGCCTTGTATTTATTTATGTATCAGGAGACGGAAATGGACTCCCACCCAGGGAAGAGGGGTGAGAGAGAGGTGAATTGTGAGAGCGTCTACTTGGATTTGCGTGTGTATGCATGTGTGTTTCAGTGGTGCACTGCAATATTCATGCATGAAAAAAACTTTGACTTTTTCAATAGGGCACTTAAAAACATCAGCAGTCAAATTGATTGATACCATCAAATTAAAGCATAAAAGGCACATCCACTGTTAATGTAGGTTTTTTTTTCTTTCTAAAAATGCAATGTGTATTATGTTATATTCACGGGAGTGAAAGTGAGTAGCAATTCTGGTCAATTGGGTGTGTAAAATAAAAAATAAACAACAACAACAGAAACCTCTCAGTAGCAAATTTTACTATTTTGTGTATTAAGTTGAGTTTAATGGAACGGTGCTATTTGCTTTCTGGGGCATGGGATAATTGCTTGAAGTGGCTCAGAAATAGATCTATCAATCTACTCCTTCATCTAGAATCACCCCAAAATTGAATGGATTGTTTCCTCAAATGCCAAAACTACACAAAGTTAGACAGAAAGTTTTCATGTTGTTCTGTAATAGGCGTTGATCAAAACAGAGAGATCAGTAATTTTCCATCATTTGAATACTACTTTGAATTATGTCAAACCTCTGACAAATTAGAGACGTTTTTTTTCCTCAGTAGTATAAACAGACATGCATTTTTTCCAACAGTCAAAAAGACAGTTACCGTCATTTTCCCAGTTCATAGATAGAAAGTCGTCTGATTATAATGTCCTCGACCTGCGATGCGTTTTAGGGATAGCATTTAAAACGAAAGACTCCACATATTAACATTGCACCTTGAAAGGTACATGGGAAGCGATTAAAACCCAGTATTTTAGTCTTTTTAGACAAAGTATTTTGACATGAATTTCGACTTAAGTAATGAAAAACAAATAATTTGGAAATTTTGGCCACAATATCTGAACAAAACTCATTTGCAACTCATGACTTCCCGTGCATGGATAGTTGTTGAACTCAAATGCCTGCTTACCAAAACATTACAAATTTGTATGAGAATCTCAATGGTTTCATGGCCCACTTGGGCTCGCTCAACCCTCGCTAACTTATTTTTCATTTTACAGTGTTTCTGTAATAGCTAATTTTTACTAGCCGACTATCCAAAATTGGATTGCACATTGCAAAGTTTTCTTTCACCAGACATGAGTCATTGCAGTGCGCTTGCATGCATGGCCCATCACAACCACAAACACACATATCATTCAAAACGAGGGAGAAAAAAAACGGCAAACTTTTCGCTGCCATTAGATGATGATTGTTGTGATTAAGCTGTGCATTCTTCAACTCCTTCCTGTGCACGATCCTTTCCTGACCTGCAGGCAACCTCTTTGAAAGCGTCTCAAGACACAGAGCCCAAACGAGTTGTTGTGGTGTGCCAGCATTCTGTCCATTCCCAGAACGTTTGTCTTATCGCCTCCATCGCAGCAACTCTGTGTTCTTAATTGCGTGCATTCTCTTCCTCAACCAACTTTCATGTAGTCTCTCACATTTTTTTTGTACGGTGTTGCCTGCCACCTTTCAACTGTTGGCAGTATCCTTTTAAAATAACTGTAATCAGCAGTGGTATATAACAATAGTTCTGTTTTTTAGCAAATACAGTTTCGACATTGTCTAATCCTTGTCATGTGTTCGGTCGAATAATTGACCAAAAGTGATTGCAATTTCAAAATTAAACCATGGGGGTAAGGGTGAAACTTAAACTAAAATTTAAGATATAGCCATGCAGAAAAATGTGTATCGACTGATTTCATGGAATTCAGTTTGATTTTAAAATCCCTTTATGACATTTCAGGAGTTCAACTGCATTGTTACTTGCATTTTTAAAATTATAACATTTCAATCGCTGACATTCTTATTACTACATGCCTTGCATTCCTATATTCAGCCAATAAAATGTAATTACTCGCTCTTTACAATACATTCCAAACACTGGCCAAGAACATGTACTGTATTTTACGGACTATAAAAAAAATGGACAATGTGCCTTATGTGTGACTTCTGCTGAATGACCTTAAATCTATTTTAGTTGGAGCATAATTGGATTATACTTGGTGCCTTTTAGATAAGTTTATTATTCAATTTTCTATTTGCTAATAATAATGGTGAAAACTTATCCTCCTACTCCTCCATGCTTTGAAATAAAAATCTAAACTCTGGGTGCGATTAAGCTACACATGAACATTAAAGTTAACATTACATATGGCGTAACAGCTAATAAAGGCTTGATTTCTGCTTTGTTTGGCTGCAAATGTCTCCCCGGATCGTTGTGCACTGTCAATGTTATGAAAGAAATGAAAAGGGGGTCGTATTTGAAATATTTTGAATATATTATGCACATCGTTCCAAAGAAAACATACTTTTCTCTTATGCTTTTGCGGCTTACGAGGAAGAGAACGATGTTTAAAATGCATGAGAGCTGTTGCAAAGTCATGTTCGCAAAGGATGAACAATGATCTCTTTCATTCAACTGTAGTACCATGTGGCGTAAGAAACACTTGACTGTAATAACAACCTTTTTTTTCATAACCGTGACAACCGAGGATTGATGAAAAGATACTGATTCGTTTTTCCTTGCGGTGACTGCATGCAAGTATATTTCAAAGATGACTTGTAGCGTGCTATACTTGCTCCATTACACCTTTACTTAAGTATGATTTTTTATATTTTATTTTACCTTTTATTTCAGAATTTATAACACACACAAAAAACACACACATTTTGGCCTTCCATCTTATCTCTGGTTTACTCTCATGAGGCATGTGAGACTGCAACTCATCACCTGCAGGCTCACATCTGTTACCTTATCACTTTTGTAGCTCTCTGATTGTCTTTTATCAACCCCTTGTTCCCCGGTTGCCTTTATCTGGGGGCCCAGTGTTGTGTTTGAGTAGGTGTACATGCGTGCGTGCATGCCGCTCTAAAGTCTCACTGCAACAGTGCAAAAATTGGCCCGATAACACAGTCATTATAAACAACATTTGATAGTATTTAGTATTTAATCGTGGATTTTGTCATCTTTTTCCGATCCCTATTTGCTGTCTCCACCTGTGCAGCACACAGACATGTTTCTTCATTTGTACCAGTTTATAATGTGGCAACAATGGCTTGAAGTGGCAAGGAATCCTATTTGGAAATCGTTATGCTTATTAGGCTTAGCTGTTTGCCCCTAGAGGGCAGTATACTCAAGAATTATTACAATTATTATTATTATTATTATTATTATTATTATTATTATTATTATTATTATTATTATTATTATTTAAACCAATATGTTTTTAGACATGACACTCCTTTCTCAGGATCATCTAAGATGTATTTACATTTTCTAATTTGATCTCCAGGAAAACAATGTAAATTAGTCTGGTATGAAATGATAGAAAGCAAATGCAAATCATCTTGAAATTGTGCAATTAAACCAATGATAAAGATGTACTCAGGAATTTATTAGTGTTGCTCGCATACCGATTCTAATCTGGTGGTACCGACCAATGCCGATACTGTACCGATAGCACAGTCAGTTCCATTATACTACAGCAGTAAATGATCTTATTATTACCATTCAGCTTGAAATTCATTAGAGGTTTGGGCATGTGGCTTGAAGAATAATGTTTTTATATGTCTGAACACATTGTACATAGTATATATATCTTACTATATAACTTTAACACAATTGTGATTTGAGAGGCAATGACGCATTTCGTGCATGCTTATGAGCATTTGGGTATTTACATTGAGTTATATATCACAAATGCTGTAATACTTTCAACGTTCGTGATTAGTTGAGGTTACCGTCATGGTATTTTTCTAAAGATACATCAGTGGTTCCTTGATTTAAGATAGCAAAACAAAGCTACTCGCTCCCAGCACGCTACTCAATGTGCTTGAACCATTCTTTAATATGGCAGTATGTGAACAACTTCCGGGTCGTCCATGTTGTCGTTGTTTTGTGGACTGAGACGCCCATCTTGAAGAATACATATCGCGCTGCATCGGTGATCAGTAATCAGGTTAGAAAAGAATAAAATTTAGGGGTTGAACATTGGGATGAGGGATTTTTATTTTGAGTGAATAGAAGTCTATATAATCCACCTCTATTTTGCATATCGCATTTTTCTTGAGGAAGTACCACCTACTGTTCAAAACATGACATGCACTGAATATTGCAGAGGAGAATTAATCGGTATCACAAGTCATTTGTAATAGTTTCCCAGCCAGCAGGCACAGCAAAGAACTCCTTTTTTGCCCGACTACCATTGTTCAGACCTTTAGTTTAATGGTGTATATCAAACACATGCAGATCTCAATTATCATTGTTAATGAGGGAGCGACTCTGGAGGAATCCCTCTTTACAGCCGTAACCTTCAAAGGTCCTCAAAAGAACATCTGAGGGCCTTTTATCGGACAAAGTTTCTCCTTCATTTGAATAATTTTCTAAATGGGCCGCAGGGAGATAGGCGTTAAAAGTGAGGTCTAAAGCCCTGAAAACTGAAATGAGATCTGCCTATGAGCAGCAGGGAGGCCTCGTCGTCTGTGATATGGATTAGAGTTCGGGGATGCGTATCATTCTCTGCTCCATTTGCACTTTTTCTTTCATTGCCTTTAGGAAGGCTATGTGTGCGCTGATGAACACGCATGCATGTTGGGACGTACAAAAGGGAGGTCGCGGGGTATCGCGGCATTGCACCACATTACAAAGGATACTGATAGCCATCAAAGTCTCAATAATATTTAGCACATGCCGTCTTCTAATGGAGCGCTAATGTCCATCCAGTGGAAATGAAATTCCGCTTTTATCGTCTATGGGGTCCAGGGGTAGGGAACCTATGGCTCGGGAGCCATATGTGGCTCTTTCCATGGGTACATATGGCTCTCCACTAACCTGTGAGGTAAAATATGGGAATCATTGGTGAGAGAGCTGAGTCCCGAAGGCACTAACAAGAGCGTCACTGCGGCGTCAACACTACCTGTACCCCTATTTTAATCATAATTTTGTTTTTATTACTCTTCTGCATGCATGATATCATTGATACTGATTTTGTAAGCCACCACATAATGTTGTCAAAAGCAATCAGAGACTTTTTGTACGTTAAAAGTGATGAAATGACAAAAAAAAAATAAAAAAATACACTTTCATATATTTTTACTTTTCAATTCCGAGAATGGCTCTCAAGAAATAACAATAGAAAATATTAATTGTTTATGGCTCTCTCTGTCAAAAAGGTTTCCGACCCCTGGTCTATTCTTTACGATCCCTCCAAACCGATGCTGCAATTCCACTTTTCTTGCCTATACGAATGCAACAGCAAAAAAGCTGTTTTTTCCCCACTATGATTTTAATTGAATCGAAATTTAAGTCAGCATCAAGAACTAAAACTTGTTATTTTGACCTACAGTTCACTTTGTTGGTGATGACAAGAATTATAATAAGTTAAAAAACAAAAACAAAAAAACATGTATTGGTGGAGAAGCTCCAAATACCCGATTTGTGTACACATGCACACATGCACACGCATAGTAACTTTAACCCTTAAGACACAAATAAAACTGTCTTGGTTAAATGTGCTTTAAAGATTAGCGGACCACACTCATAGCTCTTGTGCTGGATAAGGTTTAAAGTGGAAACATAAATTAGCTTTTAAAGCTGCTCAATAAAACATTGCAGAGATGTTCATTTTATCTTCTGTTGCTTTATTGGCCTCTCTCTATATGTTTTCCTTGGTAATGAAGGAAGCCGCCAAAGATTCTTCCACGCTTCCCTTGTGGGGTCAGGTTGCAGTGTAAAATCCGACTGCAGCAGTGAATTATTTGGCGCGTGTTGCTTGAATGGGGAGAGGGTCAAGCGTTCACACGGGCGGTGTTTGCTAACATGTGAACATTGCTCATTCTCAATGGATTGGAACACAATCAAGAATTTAATGGCTAGCTCTGATTCTCAAATTACTGTGCCAGTACCAATAGCCGTACCCCAGATTTCCATGGTGGTACGTCAAAGAATCACTGAACAAAATACTGATAAAATCAAACTTTAAATACAACCAAACGTAGAATGAACTCTTCTTGGTTCAAAAATCAAGCACTGTTTTTTCTGGACTATACATAAGTCATGCTTTTTATCATAGTTTGGATGGGCCTGTGACCAATACTCAAGTGCGAGTAGTATACTTTTTTTCTTCGTTGTTTTTGTAGGCTATAATTATCTGATCTTATGTTAAAAGATGCCTATTCAATCAATTGTTCTCCATTTTATTATGTATGTTTGGTTTCTGATAAAATAAGAACATTTTTGGGATGTGGGACGAAACCAGAGTACCTGGAGAAAACCCACGCAGGCCTGGGGAGAACATGCAAACTTCCTACCAGGGATCTCAGAACTTTGAGGAGCAGGTGTAAACCACTTTTTTACTGTGCCGCTGTCAAACAATTGAAGAAAAAAAATTTAATTAATGTCTGGGGTTTATTGATACAGTAGACAAAATAGATTAAGAACTGATAAAAATATCACGTAGTGTTCCACTGTAAAAAGTGTTGTGTGATATGTTGTAACCTTCAGGTTTATTTAGATATTCTTTTTTCAAATGAAAAGGTCATTTCAATTTTTTTTATCCTTTATTTAAATACATAAAAAACACCCTCCTCCAACCCCTTTTTTGTCATAACCTTCCTTCAGGTTTATTTAGATTTTTTTTCAAATGAAAAGTTTTTTTTTTTTTTTAAATCCTTTATTTAAATACAAAAAAAAACACCCTCTGCCAACCAATTTTTTGTCATAACCTTTTTTTTAAACGAAAAACTACGCTCTGGTTCTTTAAAAAAATGCAGTGGGAAATGGCAGATGACCCCAGGCTGGACTTTATAGTCCCCTTTGTAGGCTTAAAATAATACGTACTATTGCCAATGTACATTATCTGTTAACATCCAACAACACACATGCACACGCACGCTGTTTGCGGTCGCTAAAGGGCAAATGCAAATCAGTGCAAAGTTAAAACCGAAGAAAGAAAGCAATTTTGCACTCAGCTTATTTGGTTAATGCCATTAAGACACAATGAGGCGTTTCTCCCACACAGCCAAACACCTGCACAAAAGAAAAAAGTGATTGTTTCAACTTTCACCCGTGTCCTCTGTTTTCTCCCCTGGCGGCCCTCTTCCTTGTCAAAAAGATTTACATGCTCATTTCTTGAGGCTCCTTTATACCGAGATTGTCCCCCTCTGTCGGTTAACACCCCCACCACTGGTTGTGCAAACACAGCTGACAGGAGCTGGAGGCCCACGCTGCCATGACACAGTCGCGTGCCGTCCAACAAATGCTTCTCGCTGTGCCAGCCAGCGTGTGCGCCTCTTCACGTTTGGAGTGTAAATGGCCAGGCCTCCTTTGCAATTTGAATCTATTACAGCCTTAGTCTAGTCATTTCATCAGCTTTCAAGACCACGCTAATCACTGACTATCAGGGGGGGTACTCGGTCGTTTGGTCGCTGGTCTTTTGGTCGCCGGTCTTTTGGTCGCCCAGAAGGTTATTGATAATTACCATTTAAATTGTTGCTCAAATTCCCGAAATACAAACTGCAAATTACTATTTAGTCATACTTAATGCCCTATTAATTATTAGGCTAAAGAAAAGCTCCAAATTTCCCGGACTTTTATTGTTTTTTGTTGGAGAACTTGTTAAGACCCTGACGGACGTAGCTTCTTAAAGGGACTGTGTTGTTTTACCTTGTTTTGTCGCCGGTCTTTTGGTCGCCGGTCTTTTGGTTGCCCGTTGTTTGGGTCCGGGTGACCAAAAGTCCGGCGACCAAAAGACCAGCGACCAAACGACCGCACATGATCAGGGGGACCCTCAAATCCGTCTTATTTGTTTGAATTGCAAAAAAATGATAGAAAGTTCCACCACAGACTTGAATCTCCATTGGGTTAATTGAGTTTAAATCTAACCGCTTTTTGTGCAATTTAATTTGCAGTAACATTTACTGCTTAGCTGTGCAGTTCTCATCAATAATGTCTTTTTTTTAACAACCTCTGCCCTATGCACGCTGCATAAAACAGATTGCTGTTTACCTTTGCCGCAGTTATAATGCGGATTCAGAGACTATTGTCATGTAAATGGTGACTGCCGGTGGTCTTTTGTTTGTGATGACATTCAGTCACTTCACTGTGTGACTGTGCGTGTCCACACGTGTGTAGAGTTTGTTGTCACGTGAACCAAACAGGTGAAATATCATTATTTTTATCAGTACAGGGTTTTGATAGATTTCTAACCTGTTGTAAAATTAGAATGTCCAAAATAAAGAACTAAATTGGGAAACAAGTTCAACCTTAATTCAAAAATCACAACTAAGTAATATCAACCAATCACATTTGTGAAATTATGTATATGCAATATTTAACAAGCGCTCACATTCCCACTTGTAATAATGAGTTAAGAAATGTTTAACTTTGTTTGTTAAACTCACAAATTCCCTGCATTGTGTATGAACGAAATCCAAATACACAACTAGTCTTTTCCTATTGCTTCATTGTCAATAATATCGCAATATTTATTGTGTAAATGATGAGAAACTAGTACCCATAACTTAGGTTTTAACATTTATATGTCCTGTACATGATGCCATTCGAGTTTTATCACAAAAAAACTAAAAGCTGTTTGTTTTAATATTGATAAATACGGATATTTTCTGCTCCAATCACGATGTTAGACTTGCTTAACAGCCTGCCGTTTTTACCCGACAACAGCTTTTCTCCTCAGGAGTAAATATATTTTTTCCAGCACATAAACTACAATTTCAATTTGTTTTCCAAAATGTTTGAAGGCTTTTTATAGCTCCTTCCTGACGTGAACATTTGGAGTGATGCATTTTGCTGCGTGGCATTTTAAGCAGACCTTTGGAAAGGAACCTGCAGCTGCCTCCTGGTGCATGGCACAGTACAACACAAATACACGCACACAGTCCAGGGGGCAGTAAAGTGGTTATCTCTCTCTCTCAGATCCTAATCTGACAGCAGCTCCAGCCTGTTGCCAGGTTACCCCTGGGGCGTCAATCTCCATTTAAATCCCGGCTGCCTCCCCGCCCAGCCATCAACACCAGCCCCGCACCACCCACTCCCTAAGGGGCCCGCTTTCCCTTCCCTTAGCCCTCCACATACTTTCCCGTCACACGGTGGCAGGGGCATCGGGCCGAATTCGCACGGGCCAGCAGGTGACGCGGGGATGCTTTGAGATCAGCTGCCACTTGGGAAAAAGTATGTGTGCGCGTGATTTGTTAATAGCAATGTGCACGGACGAAGCGGCGGGCTGCTCCTAGTGTGCTTTGGCATGGGCTCACACACCCAATACAAGGTGGGCCTTGTGAAGCAGGGTGATGTGGGCTCAATGGCTTTGTATGCTAGACGTTTGTAGCGGCGGGAGGATGTGGGCAGCGTCTGCACAGTGTGCCCGGGCCGACTCGGGCCCAATGAGGGGGAAATGATTGAAAGATGGAGTGATAGGCCTTCTGACGTTGCAGAGAACCTTCCTTTCCAGCCTGTCCTCTGTCGGACTCTCAATGGGCTTCCATTGTGCCTGTGTCCAGGGGCAAGTCTTGGACGTTGACCCTCGCCCGGGGTCACTCTTGAGGAGAGGGAGCGTGCATAATTGCGAGGCAAACACAAAGACGAGCCTGCCGAAAGGCCGCGTCGGCGCGCCGGCTCGGCCTCTCAGAAGTCGGCGGGCGACGTTTATCCGAGCGCTGGTGGGCAGGAAACATTTCCGGAACGTTTGATGCTGTCACGTGACTCCATCCGTAAAGAGAAAATCATTGCGTTAACCACCGTGTTAAAGGATACACATATGCCAGTTGGGTAGACTTTGTAATGGTTTCCTGGCCTGATAATAAGAGCATTGACATTCATTCATTTTTAAATGAATGACTTTTTAATAGCCACAGTCACAAACATGGTCTAAATCAAGGGTGTCAGACTCGGGTTGGTTCGCGGGCCGCATTAAAGTCAACTCAATTTTATGTGGGCCGGACCATTTTAGATATAATATTTAGATTTTATTTTTTATAAATGGATTAAAAGAACTGGATTAAAAGCCCTGAATATTGATTGATGTTGATGACTCAAAAGCTAGACATTAGATTTTCATTTGATATCTGCTCATTTTAGATTTGCAATGAAAACTCAAAAAAACTTTAAAAAGATATCTAAAATATCTGATGTTGATAGGCAGAGCCAAGGTCAGTTCCCAGCTCTCTCACCATGCTTTGTCTGTGAGATCCTCGGAATGTACCGGAATGTGGGTTTCGACAGGTGGACCTTCCTTACCAGGAGAAAAGAGGGAAAATTCTCAACACAATGAATTTGCATTATTGGACGTCTGCACACGTTAGGACAAATCCATTGTCTTGCCACGCACGGGACGCTAACAATCATTCAAA